>NC_056744.1:543595330-543895330 GCF_019279795.1 Protopterus annectens
TAAAAAAAAGATATATATATATATAGATATATATAGATATATATAGATAGATATATATAGATAGATATATATATATAGATATATATATATACACACACACACATACACACACATATATGGGTCTACTTCACAATAGGGAAAGATGATATCATCGAAACACGACCACTTTGCTGAACTTAGACTTTACACATCCTCGAATCCCAGACCATCAACAATGGGTTACTGACATGTAGTTAGTCATGCAGTAGTAACCTACCTGTAAATATGCAATTTCTTTCACTGTAGTGCAGTCTTGGAGCTGGTATATTTAACTTATGGCAGTGTGGTGGCAGAGGCTCCCACATGTTGGGTGCAGGGGGGTTTGCCCCCCCTTCATACATGGCGATATTTTGTTTTTGCAGTGTGTTCATTATTTGTTGGTCTCCTGTTTCTTTAAAGTTGTTCAGAGTTATGGGAAGGTGTCATAGTAGATGGTCTTTGTGCAGTGTACAAGTTCTTTATTTATGTACATGTTTGGGATGTTCTAGTTGGGTTATTCTACTGTTAGTTGGCAGGTTGGTTAGGTGTATCCAGAGATTGTGTTCCATGTTCCGGTATTCATGGATGTGAAAAGTCGATGAAGTGCATATTCGTTAAAGTGGTATTGATTAAATGTGTTTTGATGGCAGCTTTCGCTGATGTAAATTAGACCCATAGAGATATATACATATATATATATATATATATATATATATATATATACACACACACACATATATATATATATATATATACATATATATATATATATATATATATATATATATATATATAAAAACAGACACACACACACACACACACACACACACATATATATATATATATATATATATATATACACACACATACATATAAAGAGTGGACAAGAAAGAATCACTTGTCAAGACATAAGAATAGCTACAACCAGTTATGCCTGTAACAACAATCTCAGTCTACACACTGTAAAATAAATGAAGGTGCAAAGAAAAAAAAATAAGCTCTAGACTTGTACATTTCATCACATTAATGCCTGCTTGGGAAGAGATAAACAGTTGAGAGGGCATATAGTATTAACCCCAGGTCAATTGTGGATCTAAGTTTTTCAGTCAGACTTTCTACCATTACATTATGAAACTACACTGCTATGAAGAGAAGCTCAGTATGATTCATGGCTGAAGAATACAGTGAGAGGAGGACAGAAAGGAAGGAAGGAAACCCGCCATCAAACCATTATCCTGTCGTTATCAGGATCTAAACAGAGGAAAGTTTAACTCAGTCAACCCAGAGAACTATATAAGGTCTCACTTTTGACAAGTTATAAGAAAATCTAAGAATTCTGAAAGACATCTAGTCTCTCAGACTCCAAGATAAACTCTTAGAAAGCAACATTAGAATAACCAGGTCTGGGTGTTGCATATATATTTAAAAACATAGTTTGGGAAAATAATGGACTACCAAATTAAATGTTGGCTCCAATAAGTCATCTTAAAAGACTGTCCACAGTAGAAGCAGCTGCATAAAGAACAAAAAACATGAGTGACATATTTGTCAGAACTCCTATCTCTTTTTGTTTCCAGTACAATCTGAATGCCTTAATCCCCATATCCAGACCCTAAAAGAATGGCTAATAGGATGGACTCCCACCCAAAAAGACGACTCTCAGAGTGTATAAGCTCAAAAACAACTCCCAGTGCCTTCTCTTAGGTTAGCAACTCCTAGTACCTTCTCTTAGGTTCTCCCCTATGCAAATAAGGGAGCCGAGCAGCCACAGAGGACTAGCCTACCCCCCTAGATCATGGTGTCCTCCCATGGGGCATACCAGAGACAAGAGAGAGAGAGAGAAATGTGCAGTATGCAAAATAACAGATGGCTACAGAGAAGTCACCCATCAATGACTAAGGCAAAAACGAGTCGGAGAAAAGACCAAAATCCACAGATAACTTCATTTTGCTAAGGGATGGATCGATCATATTAGATTCTGAGGTAACAGTTTAGTGGCAACCACTAATACATACTAATCTAGTTCAAAAATAACTGACTAAACAAAGTAATCTCTTTCAGAATATTAATTTGTAGAAGGTAATCCCCAAAAGGGAACTTGTCTACCCAGGCTTGAAGAAGTACTAGCTGGTCAGCTCCTAAAGTTTGCACAGCAGCATGCTTTTCGGTAGCAAGAAAGTTTGAAAATTTTTGCAACCTACCCACTGAATTTACCCTGTTTTCTCATATAGCTAGTGTGTGCTGAAGGTATCCTAAAGCTTTGGAAGCTAGACAGTGGGGTCCAATCCTTGGCAGCAAGTCCCATGTGGCTTAGGCTTCTGCAGAAACAATGTAATGATGAACATCTAACCCTTCACATAGCCTAGAAAATAGTCAGAAATGGAACAAAATAAAGTACACATTCATTATGTGTTACATAAAGTAAACTTTCTTAAGCGAACAGTGATACAAACTAGTAGCAAGTGAAAAGGAAAATCAACCAACTTAAATTGCAATGAGTCCAATATCTGTACACACGGAGGATTGTTATAGCAAGAGCTTCATGTAGGTAGAATGAAGCAGTCGAAAGATGCCACAGTTAAATATCTAACTGTATCTGAAGTGACACATCAAATGATCATAAAAAGTTCAATTATCTCTGATACATCTATTATATCAGAGCTGCTTGCATGGTATTTTCAACTTTCAACAAAGTTCACAATTTCATTTCATATTGACATTCCCCATGCGGTAGAGTTGTTGCCTCACAGCAAGAGGTTCTCCCGTTCGATTCTCAGTTGGAGTGCGGGGAGTGCCTTCTGTGTGGAGTCTGCATGTCCTCCTTGTGGTTGGGTGGGCATTCGAAAGACATGCGTAAATTGGTGTGCCTTCGTTGAAGGTTGAACGTTGAGCTGGCACCTCAGCGTTCGTGAAAATCTACTGCCAATCATTAGCGGACCGGAATCCGCTGTGGCAACCCCTAACCGGGAAAAGCCGAAAGACAAAAAACAACATTGATATTCCCCATCCTGAAGCATATCAAATACATCTGTTCAGGAAGTGAATAACTGACTTGAACCTGTCAAATGATGAAGCAGATGGTTAAGACAGTCATTCTTAAATTTATTAAAACTTGAAATGAAACTCCAGCAAATCATTATATTATCTATTTCCTATGGCACAATTTCAGACTTTTAGAAGTTATTCATACTAATACCACTCCCTAACAAGAGCCTTTCTCTCAACTTTCCTTTGTAGTTAATTTGAACTTCTCGATTAGATGGTTTCAGAAAGGGGTATATCACCAACTGTCATTCTTTGCCTAAACCGCGTACTAATATAGATAATAGAAAACTTTCTTTATAGAGTTACTAAGGTTTTTTTGATGCAGTGCAACCCAAGCTAGGAAAGTATGTATACACACACTCAGCTACCTACCTAAAATGGATACATAATTATCCCATGAAGCATTTGCTCAATGTTAAAGTGAGAGTTTTTTTGCATTCTCTCAGTACATTAAATTAGGAGTTCCACAAGACTCTGTCCTCGGCCCTCTGTGTTAACTCGTTCAAGATCACATTTTCCAACCTACCTGCCATATACTACTCTGATTATATAGTTATGTGCACATCCCCCTTCTTACTCTACCCACACAAGTGCTGCATTTGCTTGACATCTACCTTAAAACAATTAATTCTTGGTTTGATTCTTTATGGCAATCATTAAACATAAAAATGAAAACTGACACCAAGCTGTTTGGCACAACTAAATGTCGACCTATTTGCAATTCAATAAATGGGCTCCCTCTGCTGGACACTGCAGTATCTAATGCCTGTAATAATCTTGATTTATGGTTATTCTTCATCTTATCCAGAGCAACACTGTACCATTTTGCAATAAAGCAAAAACTTTACCAATCATATAAAGGCTGCTTGCCATTTTTCTTTAGTTTTTCACCTTAATCACAATCTTTTTCTTAGCAAGTTTCTTAAAAATGAAAGATTCTCCAAGTGCTGAAGTTCCTTTGTCACAGACCCAGTCAATCCTTTTTCCAACTACTCCTTGGAATGTAATACAAAAGCATCTGTCCACTGGTGACTTAAATTACGAAATCTGTTTCACTCAGGGGCCTTATTAGATCATCCACCTTTTTAAATCTACTTGTAGCGGTACCTCTCAAACTCACAGCACAAAAAATCTGGACAAAGCCAGAAAAAATGGGGAGACAAGGCCCAGAAATAGGGACAGATTTTAAATATTGCTCCTATAAACTTAGTTGACAGAATGACAGATTTGGCATCATTACACATATGTTCTGAAGGATAGCCGCAGTGGTGCAGCGGTAGCGTTGTCGCATCACAGCAAGAGGTTCTCCCGTTCGATTCTCGGCTGGCGTGCCTTCTGTGTGGAGTCTGCATGTCCTCCCCATGGTCAAGTGGCGTTTGAAAGACATGAGTGAATGGGCGTACCTTTGCTGAAGGTTGGGCGTCGAGCTGGCACCTCGGCATCGTAAAAATCTACTGACAATCATTAGCGGACAGGAGTTCCGCTGTGGCAATCCCTAACCGGGAAAAAGCCGAAAGAAGAACAAGAACATATGTTCTGAAGGATATGAAGTCTAAAACTCAAACTTGTCATTATTTAGTACTATTTATCGACTTCAATCCTCAATGATTTGCCAGAAAAACCACAAATTTTATGAGAAACAGACCAAAAATAAGAGGCAAAAATCTGGAAATGCTGCGAAAATCTGGACAGTTGATGCTTGCAGCTCTTAAAAATGGTCTACCTTTATTAAAAAGACTGAAACGGAGCACTGTTTTTGATTATTTCTCTTCATGTATATCTGATTAATTATAATTTACTTATTATGTATTACATAATCATGACTCATTTTGTATAAGAAAACTGTTTTTCATTTCAAGTCTTATATAGTGAGGTTGCAGCTGAAAATGGGCTTTTGGGTCCAGTTAACCTACCTTGATTTAAAACAGATAATGGCTTCCTGACAGCTTCAATCATCTCTGAAATTCCAATTGGAAAGCAGGTGTAAATAAAGGATGCAAACCAGGAAAAGCCTTGCTTCTCTTGCAGCTGGTGGGGGTACTTACATTGCTTGTACTGGAGGAAGTTTCCTGTAGGTTTGAGGAACTCGAGATCCTGAAACTACACACTAGGAAGGCAATTCAAGACAGAATCTGACAGGTGCAGAAAGGGTAACTGGGAAAGTAAAGTTGGAATTAAGGTAGAAAGTCAAATGCACTTAAATGGCAGGCCAGACAGGCTTACTTCCTTTAGCTGAATTGTGATTGGCATGAAATCAGTAGGAATGATAAGCGATACAGGTTTCTTGCCAGGAGAGGGTGAATATATTCAATGTTGGCTTATTTTTTCACCCTGATGAACAAAGCAGAACAGGGAAAACCAAATTTTCCTAGTGTTAAACAGGTCAATCACTGGGGTACTCCACTTTCAGAAGAATCTGACAACATAGGAGTCAAATCATCAGTTATGCAAAGGACTACAGAAGTAGCTCAGTCTGCAAGCAAGTTTAACACCTTCACTTTCAGAATGTGAACAGCGACACTAATGACATTTTTATCTACATCTAAAAGCCACATATGAAAATCATTGTGGCCATTAGATCCAGAAAACATAGATAACCTTCCACTGCATCTTAACCCAGGTGGCCAAGACTATGATCTCCTGGTTCCACTTTGTACACTGACATGTCTGATACTGAGGAATGTTTAGCTCTGCTACAATATAGATAAATCTCTGACTTAAGCCCTTTCAATGCCTGCAACCAGAAGAGCACCAAAGCCATGGATGCTAACCTCCTGCAACTCCCTCTGATGGTCTTTAGGACATATACAAGAATGTTTAGTCTTCTGGTATTTTTTAATGGTAGTGACATCAACCCTAACAACACCAGAGGTTCTGTACCCTGACGGAATTCAATTACAGAATCTGTGGAATCCCTCTATGGTCCTCTGAGACAATCAACCACAGTTCCCCCTCAACTTCTGGAGCAGAAGCCTGCAAAGCCTCAGAGGAAGTGTGAAAGGAAGGATCCATGCCAACCTCAGATGGAGTCGTGGCAAAGAAATCCAAAGTAGACACCAGGCAGCCTACAGAGCTAGCACCTGCTTCTACAGAAATGTTTGGTGGAGGATGGACATTTCTTTGCCTTCTTGCTTAATGGAAGTACCTCTGGGTTAATTGATTAAGCCTCTGGTTCTTGAGACAGATGGTCAGAGAAGACAACTGGTTTCTAAGACTCTAAGCACAAATCAGGAGCACCCAAAAAAAAAAAAAAAACTGTGGGGAATCTGCCTCCCACTCTGACATTTTCTCTTCCTGGATGACATGACCTTCAAGTAACCAAGGGAGAACAAGACGAACAATAAAAAGAAAAAAAGACCCCAATGCGGCACTTATCTGACGACTAGGTATTCAGCACAGCAAAGGGCGATCAGACTGACTAGTGATAATGGTGTTCGGACTGGTGGCAAAGAAGTTCTTGGTAACTGCTGTACATCACCTTTATGCCCTACTTCCTGTGCAGGGAGCATGTGTGAGACATATGGCACATACAAGATCTAAAGGCTTTGGTATACTGGACAGACATTGGGCTAGCCTTGGCAGCAGATCCCAAAGGTTAAGAATACTGCAATAGTGATATAGAAAGACATCAATAAGTACAGCTGGATGTCATCAGCACAGCAACAACACTACAGCTCTCATGAACAAGTAAACAACATGCATACAATGAAAAGAAGAGTACCAAGAATGCAGTCCTGCAGTATCCCACAATCCAGAGGGTAGTAGGAAGAACAGATTACCCCAGATACCACTGTCTGGTTGCATCCAAAGAGGTAGGAGGCAAACAAGTCTAGGACACCACTTGAAATAAGGTCATAAATTTTCCATTTGTTCAAGCAGAATGGAAATATCCACTGTATCAAATGCTGACAAAAGCGCAAGTAGGACCAGGATAGAAAAATTACACTGATGCCTTGTGTGATGACCGTGCCCTGGCCCAGCAATCAAGGAGCCTAAATCCTCACCACTAACACCAAGGAGGTTTTGTCTCATAGAAGAGAAAAGGATAACTAATGCACACAGTAACGCACAACTTCCCTTAAGTGCACACAGAGATCACAGTCAGTCTGGGGCTGGTTGCTCCTTTGCTCACCAGGTCCCCAATAAGACTCCCCACTGGCACAGCTATAGGGTCCAGGTCTTAGCCTAGCTGGGCAAGCTAGAACCTCCAGTACCCTCTCTGTCCAACCAGTGCTTCGTATCCCTGCCAAGTAGCTGACAACACACACACACACACACACACACACACACACACACACACACACACACACACACACACACACACACACACACACACACTCCTGGGAAAGGCTGACACAGATTCTCCAGCTGTGCCCCTTTACCCAGACCATACGGTAGTAATTACTGCCACAACCCAGCTAATAATATCAGCTACTAAAAGGCCCTTAAAAGGTTGTCCAGTTATTACTGTGCAATATTATAATCCAATGGTAGTATGACTAACAGTCAAGGCTTACTTTAGAGTGGCCTATTACAATAACCTCTATAAATATGCAATGTACTCTAGAGCTTATCTCTACACAAACCAGCCACAGGTAGAAGGTTTTAAAAATATTTAATAATAAATAATTAAAACAAAAGACAAAACTTCTACACCACACAGATATCTAAGAGTTCAGAGATCACACAGAAACGTAAAATAATACAGTAGTACAGGCCTGATTTCAAAGAAAAATACTTAGTCTAACTCTCCTCTAAGTTTACAAATTCCTGAGAGAAATCATAGTGCTAGAAACTTACATGTGAGCTTAGGCAGAATGCTGAGTTAGATATCCAAGATCAAAATGCTTCCAGTCTCTTGTGAGAAATAGTATTTAAACATTACTAACAAACATGTCTCTAAGGCCCTCCCAAATTACATCATTTCTGACACTTAGGTTTTCCCAGTATGCATACTGCATCATCTTAACACCCGGTCTGAGTTCTCAGGCCACAAACTGCATTATTTAGCAATCTAACACCTGCTCAGAAACTTACAATACAAGGCATTTCACATATACACTCTAGCACAAACTAGAGCAATAAAGCACCTTCCACATGTAAATTCTGGTCATAATACTTGGCCTTAAAACAATGGGCATGAAACCTTCATCCAGATGCACTGGAGCCGAATTATAATATGAAAGGGTCACAACATGCTTTACTGGGCCAGTAGAGTGCAATGTTGTCATATTTTGCAGTTCCACATTTCACAGTATTCTTTTACACTCAAAAAACATGCCTGTATTTTACATTTATTTACAAATGCCAGAATTATATATCAAATTCTATTTGACTAGGCTGGCAGCCATCACCCATCTCTCACCAATCGTCATACCTTGTAACAAGGTACTACTATGTTTAGCGCTACATGGATATGGTCATTGATGTTAGTGTCTCATGATTTAAGGGGGAACTATTGGGGATCTTAACTTTACCTTCTTGCAAATAGGGGCAACCTTGACCCTCAGGGTCTTCTTCAGGAATAAAAGGAGAGGGACATCCACCTGTAACATACTGCCAGGATAAATGTGATAATGCATGGTGTGTGAAATATGTAATGAACTACCAATGGACATTAAACCTCAGCCCACTGACGTTACGTGATAAGCGTACTAGTAGAGGTGAGAAGCAGAGCAAAACTTTTGTTCCAGGATATGGGATTAGCACTTGTTCCCCAAGAATGTGTTCCCACACCCAAAAGGACTACTCCCAGTCCCAAATGTGACCAATGCAGCACCTATCAGGGGATTAAATTGATTGCTTCCTGGGTGCAAACTGGTCACTTAAGCTTTGCCTGCTCAATCAGGAAAAACACTGGTGTTACTGCCTCAGGAAAAATTCCTAGGTGGCTGCTCTGGGTACATCTTTCTTAGACACCTACCATCTGCCAAGACTAGCAAAGCCATATGACAGGACAGACCTCTAGAAGAGTGTGACCAATGTCTGGCCTGTGCATCTTTTCCCTTTTCACAGTGCTCCAGCTGGCATGGGACTAGGCATGATATCCTTATCAATCTCTGCACTGGATGTTCTCCATACCACCATTTGGCAGAATATAAGCTAAGCCAGGAATGGACCTGTATCTTCAGGCAGACAGGTTAAAATCTGGCACTTATGATAGAGCTTTACTTCACACTCTTTTTCAGACAGTAAAGGTGATCCTGATGTGTGTCAACTCAAGATAAGGAAACCATAAACATTTCAACAACTTGCATTTCCTCCATGTTGAACATGGAAACTTTACTGTAGCATTTATCAGGTTCAAGATTTGAAATGTGCAAACAGTAGAAAGGTAAACTGGTGCATGCAGGATATAGGAATGCTCCCCAATCTGCCAAGTGATACCTTGATACACCAACAGAAGGCATGCATGCCCCAAGTGTATATGCTTCACAATAAAATAGCCAACACAAGTAGTATGACAGGATATCTCAGCTGTAAGTCTCACCTAAGAAGACCTCAGAAGCCAAATCTGCCTAAAAATGCTTTACTGCTTAATAAGGAAATGTTCAGGTATTGATATGAATAATCAGTTTCTGCATAACTGTGCTTCCTTTATGAATTTCAAATAACTGAAAAGAAAGCACAGTTGTGTAAAATCTTACCATAAGAGAGTAGATGTCATTCTCTTCACTGTTGCAGTATTCTTAACATAAGGGATCTCCTGCCAAGGATATCCCAATGTCCAGCCAGTATACCAAAGTCTTTCGAATTTTAGGTATTGTATGTCATACTTACGCTCCCCATGCAAGGTGCAGGGCATAAAGGTGATGTACGAACATACGTACCTCATAACTGAAAATCTCCAGGAGGAACAGAATACCCCTACGGACCCCAGGAGGAACATGTGCATCCAGAAGAACACAGACAAAAGAATCACTGGCCAGGAAAGAAGGAATGATAGGGCAGAGCAAAAGGGGGAAGAGGGAGGATGTGAATACTGCAACAGTAAAGAGGACATCTTCTCTTATGGTAAGATTTTACACAACTATACTATGTCCTTCTGTACCATTGTTGCAGTATTCTTAACATAAGGGAGAGTGCAAAAGTTCAACAGGAAACTTAGAAGGAGGAAGGCACAGAACATCACTCTAAACCCCCCAGCAGAATACCTCTGGCAAAGCCAGCTCTTGCCCTGGAAACAACATCCAGTGTATAATGCTCAGTGAAGGTACGGAGAGAAGTCCAAGTAGCAGCCTCAAGGATGGAACTGGTACCAAATCCTTTGAAAAAAAGCACCAGATAAGGCAACAGTTCTAGTACAATGAGCCTTTACAGAGGTAGAAAGACATTTATCATGAAAGGACTAACAAAAATAGCTTTAGAGATCCAGAAGGATATGGTTTGCTTAAAAGCCAAACTCGGGCATCTCAGATGAAAGGAATCAAAAAGTTGCTCAGATTTGTGAATGGCTTTAGTCTTATCCAAATAATATCGGAGCTGGATATGCAAATCCAAGGTGTAAAGAACATTCTCACTAGCAGACAGTGGAGAAGAAAAAAGGAGAGCAAATTAACAGACTGATTAAGAGGCAACACATTAACCACCTTGGGCATAAAAGAAGGATTAGTACGAACAGACACCCTTGTCCCTGTAAAAAAACAAGAAAGAAGTAACAGCCATAACAGTCTGGAGTTCAGAGACTCTTTTAGCTGAAGTAAGGGCCAAAAGAAAAGTCTTCAAAGTACAGTGTTTCAAGGAAGCTGAAGCTGCATGCTCAAAAAAAGCCAGAGTCCATTTTCAAAGACAATACTGAGGTTCCAGGAAGGTGGATAAGGCTTCCTGGGATGCCCGATATATAGGACGCCTTTAAGAAATTGTTTGGTCTTAAAGCTAGGGGCAAGAGGAGAAGTCAAGTGCAGACAAGAAGAAACAGCTAAAAGGTGAGCCTTTAACTGAAAAATATGATATCCCAAGGATGGAGCAAATTCACACTGATAACAGAGAACTAAAGGGATCCCCAATAAAAAAGGATCCTGGTTATGTGAAAGGCACCAGACAGAAACACTCTTCCATTTGGATAAATATGACTTCCTGGTAGTGTATTTTCTGGCCTCCTGCTGACCCTTAGCACATACTCAGAAAAGAGGTGCCTACAAGGAATCCAAATCCTATTACCCACAGCGTCAGCTGAAGAGTGGACAAGTGAGGCTGGACCAGAGCCAACTTATCTTGTGTGAGAAGGTCCACCTTGTGACATCATTTGTGGTGACTGCCTCTGGCTAAGTGAAGAAGCTGAAACCAATGCTGTCTAAGCCAAAAGGGGGTCACTAGCAAGATTTTAGGAGTCTTGCTTGATTTTGAACTGGATCCTTGGAATCAAAGGAAGGGGAGGGAAGGTGTAGAGAAGCATCCCCTTCCAAGGAAAAAATAGTACATTCACCTTCCAGGCCAGAGGGCTTGGGACTCTGACCCAGAAAAATAGGAAGATGTCTGTTTAGAGGGGAGGCAAGATCTACCTGTGGAGTACCTCACCAATGGCCAGAAAAATCTCTGTGAAGCATCTATTTGCGAGCCTGTGTACTGAACCTGCTCAAGGCATCTGCCAATATGTTTTGCTCTGAAGGAATGTAGACCGCCTGAAGAGTTACTCGATACTGGACATCTAGATCCCATAGAAGGTAGGACCATGCCCCCCCCCCCTGCTTGTTGATATACCACATCACTGTGGTACTGTCTATGAAGACAGTGATAGGTCCTGGACCAGCACAGAAGCAGCAGCATTCGGACTGCCGATCATAGAAGGTAGGACCATGCCCCCCCCCCCGCTTGTTGATATACCACATCACTGTGGTACTGTCTATGAAGACAGTGATAGGTCCTGGACCAGCACAGAAGCAGCAGCATTCGGACTGCCGATCAGCAACAGTGTACACACTGGTGGCAAAATATTCGGAGGCATGTACCTACGGGTCTACTTTTCTTTGTCAAAAGCTCATTCTTTCGAAAAAGAAAAGTACGACCCCATTTACGCAAAAGTGCACTTAAATGAAAGTGCACTTTCGCAAATACTGGTTTCACTGAACTGGTAACAAACCAACAAAAAAAAAAAAAAAAAAGACTGCAGCACCAAAGCATGCTACAGTGGGGACAAGGGAATATACTAGTTTCCCCAGTGTAGTGCGATCTTGGAGTTAGTATATATAATGCAGCAGGGGTGTGGGGGCTTGATCCCTGCAAAACTGCCTTTGTAGTGTTTTTTTTTTGTTTTTTGTTTATATTACCGGTTCGGTGTACTGGTACTCGCAAAAGTGCATGTCGTTTAAGTGCACTTTTACCCAAATGGGGTTGTACTTTTCTTTTTTGAAAAAATGAGCTTTCGACAAAGAAAAGTAGACACATACATACGTATATCGCCTTTATGCCCCACACTTTGCACAGGGAACATAAGTGTGATGTACAACGTCTATAAATTCCAAAGACTTTGGTATGCTGACCAGACGTTGGGCTACCCGTGGCAGGAGATCCCTTATATTAAGAATACTGCAACAGTAATATGGAAGGACATGCAATGATGTTCAATAAAAATGTTTTCAAATCCCTAATTTAAAATTAGTGTTGGCATTCAACAATGAAGTGAAGTCAATGCAATGCTTTAATACACTCTATACAGAATGGACACAATGAATGCACAGACACAAAGTTCATTCCCATTCCTGCCCCAGAGCCACCCTCACTCAATACATACAGCTGAAGTTAAAGCCCATCTGTAAAGCTTTAAAGGGCTCATAATTTTGATCATACAGAATTCTAAAATATATAGGACTGCCGAACCCTTCAGTGTATGTCACCCTATCTTGACCTTCATCATCATCATTATTATGTAGCACTAAACCTTCACAACCTTCTGGATGCCACACCAATATTCTAAAATTGGCAGTTTAAGCTAGGATAGTTGAACTTTGTTTCAAAACAGATACTTGTGAAGTATAAAAAAATAGTTCATTTTCTTAGTATACCTAGTATGCAGGGTGTCATGAAATATCCTTCTTTCAGTTTGGGGTCTTCAGGTATATACTGCTCTCCACCACACAAGACTGTAGCCCCCTGTAATAACAAAAAATATACATAAATGCTACAATGTACTTGGTTAAATAAATAAATCAGCAAAAGTAGTACTGCAGGAATATATGAATAGTAAGAAAGCAGTCTTACTGTTTACAGAATTATGAAGAAAAAAATCTTGTTGACATAAGATAATCATGGATTGTATACCTTATAAGTAAAGACACCCTGCAAAGAGAATGATTTGGTTGGCACATATGGACTTCCTTAGACCTGTAAATACAGTCACTGGTGGCATGTGGTACTGGTTGGTAGGCTAAAGCCCTCCAAATATAAACTTTAAAAAAAAAATGCTTACATTCTGTAGTGTAAGTATCAAGTTCAAAGTCTGCTTACTCAGCTGGGCTAATCTCTAAATAGTCTAGCATTTAAATGAAAGCCCCATTACAGAATAAGGCAAATATGCCTTATTACATGTCCTCCTACCATTTAAGGGTGAGGAAATGTGCTATATACATACGGGGTCACTTAGGCTGTTACAAATAGCAGTGAGCAGCTCTTTCCCAATGATTCAGAATGCAGCAGGTGACTACTGCCAGAGAATGAAAGCAAAGGAAGGACAGCTGCTATGCATGGACACAGGTGTAAGCACAAAGAAGCATACAGAATAACATTTTTCATAGATTCATAGATTAGTACTAAGCTAACTGCCCTTGTGAGCCATTTTAAGTCTAGCCAATTATCCCTTGTGAGACTCAAACCATGCACCTTGTGTTTGTAAGGCAAACACCTTAACCATTAGGCCACCCTCCCAACAAATACTGTATGATTACTTGCTGACTTGCACTCTCTGTTCAAGGATGCCACTTCTATTCAGCTGTAATTATTTTTAGAATACTTTTAAAATTGTGACAACAAGCATGCATGAGGCTGTATATGGTTTGCACAGTGTGTGAGAACAATGAAATGACCATTATTTACTTATTTATTCAATCAACTGATTTTATTTGTTGACTAGGTTAGTCCCATTAGAGTAGAGGGCTCTTTTCAGGGAAGACCTAAGGTGTCATTTATACTACTACAGATAATTTGGCCAGGGTATCGGGGAACCCCCCCACACCCCACCCCACTTGTCATTGTTGTGAGTGGGACCCATTTTGGAGGAGCACTTCTGTTTCTGTTCCATTGGGAGCAAATAACGTATACAGGATTCTGAGGAACTGTTTCAAAGAAAACTGGTTTGATGGAGATGACTCAGCAAATGATGGATGTATAATTACAACCCTCCAGTTAGGAGGGTTGCAGGATGATTTACTTAAAGAAATGGAGGTGCAGAGTGAGCCAGAAAATGAAGGAGATGTTTTCTGGGGAGACATTATGGAGAAAATAGAGGAGGATGGAGAGACAAAGCTGAAGAACAGTAGGTGGATGGAAAAGAAAACATGTAGAGAAAGTAAAAGAAGGCAAAGGTGGAGCAGCTGAGAAGAAGGCAGAAGAAAATGAAAAACAGAAGTACTTTGTAAGGATTCAAAGTAAATAAAAGACAAAGAATGGACAGATACGAAGTATAGGGCAATTTAAAAGCTTCTCTGTGTATAAAAGCACATGAGGTAAGAGCATGTATTCTTATTAACAAAGAGACATTTTGTGACATTATATTTGAAACTATTTTTTCAAAGGAAAATTTTCTTGGAGAATATGAAAAAAAGAAAGACCATTACCCATGGAATCTTTGTGCGATAAAAGCATTTAACAGGGAAACAAAAAGAAGACTCATGTACAATTCCAAACAGAGGTGGGAAGAGACTTTGAAAGGATATTTGAAACCTTTATGTAAAGAAGTAATGGGCATTGCAAGTGTTTATGACAAAAGGGGTTTGTGGATTGGTGGCTGTGACTAATACTGTATTAAAATAGAAGGATAAAAAATTATGTATATAACAAGCATAATAAATATGTTGGGGGACAGGGGTGTTGAATAATACTGGGGACAACCCAAAACATTTTGTGGAAAAGGAGGATATTTGTGACAAACGAAAATGTTATATGTGTGGATAAATGGGACATGATGCAAAAATTCTAAACAGAAAAGTTATAAATGTAACAAACTTGGACATTTATGGATGGTTTGCAAAAATGAAAATAGCAGTAAGGACAAAGAAAGAAAGAAAATTAACAAAAAAGAAGAAATTTTAGAAGCAATAGAAACAGAAGAAAAAACTGAATGAAAAAAAATAATGAGGGTGTAGAAGAAGGTTCTGAAATAAGTGATGAACACAACAAACTGGAAGGAAGTAAAGGGTAAAAAAGAATTCTATTGGTTGCTGTTCTTCTTTCGGTTTCTCCCGGTTAGAGGTCACCACAGCGGAACTCCGGTCCGCTAATGATTGGCAGTAGATTTTTTACTGTGCCGAGGTGCCAGCTCGACACCCAACCTGAATCAAAGGCACGCCCATTCTACGCATGTCTTTTGAACGCCACTCGACCGCAGGGAGGACATGTAGACTCCACACAGAAGGTGCTCCAGCCAAGAATCGAACGGGAGAACCTCTTGCTGTGAGGCGACAATGCTACCGCTGCACCATCGCGGCTTAAAAAAAGAATTCTATTGGTAAAAGTGTAAAAGACAGAAAAAGAAAATTTAAAGGGATAAATACAAAAAAAAAAAGAAATGGATGAAAATGAATATATATACAGTTAAAGACTGGGGTTCTATATAATGGTTTAGGTGTTTGACTCCCAGATATAAGGTAAAGTCTGATTCTCACCTTTGGGAAGCAAAATTGGTTAGGCTTAGAATGGCCCATTAAGAAAGCTAGCCTTGTAGTTAGCTATGAATTTATGAAACTATGAATCTAAGGAAAAGGGAAAATGAAAATTTTAGAGTGCTTTCTGTAAATGTGAATAGTATTAAGAATACAGGAAGAAGAAATAGGAATTTTGGAGTGGTGTAATAAATGCAATGCAGATGTAATTATACTAGAAGACAAGATTTTTAACAAATGAAGAAAGATTACAAACAGAGAAACTGAAGGGAGGAAATGATCTGGAATATGGGAAATGAGAGGTATTGTAGATTAGCCATATTCTGCAGAAATACAGTAAAGATATTAGCTGTAACTAACAAAAAATGGGAAGATTAACAATTGTAGATTTAAAATGGAAAGAACAAGTCTTTAGAATTATAACATTGTATGCCTATACTAACTGTAAAGAAAGGGAAAGCTTATTTAATCAGATTTTAGACTATCTAGTGGTGAATATGAATATTATAACAATGGGAGACTAACTGATTTAAGAGGCGAGCGTAAAAAGAAAGGAAACAATATAAGAAAAATGTTAGAAGTTATAAGATATGGTAAGTTAACACTTTGGAACAAAAAAAATCATGGACTTTCAAAAGGGGTATGTACAGAACTAAAATAGATTTTATAGTATCAGCAGATTTAGGTATAGGAGAAAGGGGTAGTTGCAATAGAATTTTCTGATCTTGCAATATGGTTAGAGATAAAAGAAAACAAGAAATATATAAAAATAGGAAAAGGAATAAAGGATAAACAAGAAAGCATGGAATATAAAATGAAAGAGATTGGTAATACAGTTATGAAAAGATCATATTACTACAAAAACTGGTCTGAATGGTGTGTGATATTTAAGGAAAATAGAAAAAAAGTTTTTTTTTTTTACAGTGGCAATATGATGTGAGAAAAGTAGAGAAAGAAAAATATAAAATAACATATAACCATGTATTGGAAGACTTAGAACACAATGATAAAAAATACTTTAACAAAGAAAAAGACATATGAAATAAATCAATAAAATACAAGAATTGTTATATAAGCAAAAGGAGTGGCCTTAGGTCAACTGGTGCCCTAGGCAGACGGCACAACGGCACCCCCACCACACCACCCAGTGCCCCCATCCTGGTCTACCTACACCAAATAAATACTGGTAAAGTTCCCCCACTAAAGCAGCACCCTAGGCGGCCGCTTAGTTGGCCCATACCTAAGGCCGACTATGATAAGCAAATATACTTTCTACAAGGAAAATGAGTAGCATCAAGTTACTTGAGCAGATTAGTAAAGGAAGTTTGTAGTGTAATGAGAGAAATAAAATGTAAAAGGAGAAGCAAAGAATTCAGGAAAAGATTATGAATAGTTTAGTAAAATATGTACACAAAATGTTTAAAGAAAAAAGAAGATAGTGAAAAATGTGGAAAGTAAAAAAGCTAACAGAAACAGAGAATAGATATTGAAAAAGGAGATTTCTTTAAATGAGCTAGAAAAGTATTAGGTTCATAGGTGTGTACTAGGCTAATGGCCCTGGGGCCTTTACAAGCCTATCCATAGGATTACCCTGGCATAGTGACACCCGACCTTAGTTCCCAGTGCCTCTGTCGAGTAGAGCCACTGGAGTTATCCCCAGGGTGAATTTTCTGTTTCCCATCCACTCATCAAGATCTCCCCTGAAGAGGGTCAGCGAGGTGCTCTGCCTGACACGCATGGGAAGTCTGCTTCATAGCATGGGCAGTCTCTGGGTCATGAACCGGGTTAGAACAAGTAAATATAAATGTGGCTGCAGGATCAAATGGAATAGAGTATGAAATGCATAAAAATGTAAGGGACTGGAAAAAATTCAAGACTTTGAATGAATGGTTAAATGAAGGCTTTCTGTATAAATAATTATGTAATAGAATACTTAAATTCATACGGAAGAAGGAATATAGAAGATAATTAAAAAAATGGAGACAATAGTATTAAATAATAATGATCGCAAGATCTTTATTACAATAATACAAAAGAGCTGTGAAACTAAAATGGGAAATATTAAGGGAGCTAGCATATACTGTATAGTATAAAGGAGAAGGGTTGTCAGGAATTAATGATAAGGGGGTGTGGTCAGGATGCCAAGCAGTTAGCATAAAATTCTGCTCTGCCTCTGTTCATTTTTTGACAGGATTTTTTAATTTAAAAAAAAATTCTTTAAATCAATACCTTTTATAATAAAAAATAGAAGGTGAAGAAATTTCAGCAAGAAAAGAAAGTTTTAAAGACTTTCTATTCATTTAATCCTGTTAGAAGTTCATCCAAATAAGTGCAGTCAATATTCACCTTAAAGCTTCCTCACAGGAAAATGGAATGAAGAAAGAACTACACACTCTTGCTGCCAGTATCAATCACAACAGTCAAACTGGAGAACAAAACTGATGCTATAAAACAAGAAAATGACAGAAACTGATTTATTGAATGAAATATTAAAAAAAACATTCAGATCAAATCACATCTACACAGGAATCACTAAATGACATGGATGGCAGATTAAATGAAACCCAGGTGGAGTTCCTGGTGAAACAAAACACTAGATAAAATAAATTATCTTGAAAGCAGGTCCAGAAGAAACAATATAATAATTTATGGTGTACCTGAAAAAGAAGGAAACAACACGATACAATTTCTGAATACCTGGTTACCAAAAATCCTGACTACCTGAGGCACTTTCTTTTGGAATTGAAATATTGAAGCAACAAAACACACATCTTCACCAAGATCTATTATGGTCGATTTCTTTCTACACAGAATAAAGATTTTATACTGAAAACAGTGTGGTCAAACTCTCCAATAACTTTTAATGACAAAACAATCAGATTTGATAACGACTATACTTCTACAGTAATGCCTAAGAGGAAAGCCTGTGTACCATTAATTAAAAGTCTTAAGAAATCAAACATTATAGGTTCATAGGTAGGTACTAGGCTATTGGCCCTAGGGCCTATATAAGCCTAGCCAAACGGTACCCTGGCTTTTGCCACCCAAGAAAATTATTTTCCTGTGCCCCTGTCAAGCAGAGCCACAGAAGTGATCCCCGGGGTGAATTTCCTATCTCCCATCCAATCATCAAGATTTTTCTTGAAGAATGCTAATGAGGAGCTTTGCTTGATATAGATCAGTAGTTTGTTCCAGAGTATGGGAAGTCTCTGAGATAGGAATCTATCCCTCCAGCATGTTTTGTTTATTGTGGTGACAAGGTTTAGGTCCCTAGGGCATGTAGCTTGGAGGGATTGGGATTTCTTTACGTGGAGCATGTCCAACAGCTCTGGGTTTGACATAGCTTTGTTTGTTAGGCAGAGATCGCCTCTGAGTAGGCGATACGCGACAGAGTAAAGCTGGAGTTTTTTGAGACAGTCTGCGTATGGCATCTGTTTCAGGCCAGTAATCCTCTTTGTGAGGTAAATCTGTAGCCTTTCCAGTTGTTGTAGATGTCTTTTGAGGTACATACCAAAATGGGCATTGTACTCTATAATGGGTCTAATGAGTGATGAGTTGAGGGGAACAATGACCTCTATTTTCCTGGATGAGAAACCTTTTGTGATGAGGTGTGCCACGTAGAAGGATTTCCTGACTACTGTGGCAATGTAATTTTCAAAGTAGAGACTACTGTCCACCTGTGTCCCAAGGTCTCTTATCACACTTTCGGTGTTAAGTAGACTACCGCCTATGTGGTAATTCATGGGTACAGAGTTTTTAACCAAAAAGTATGACAATGCACTTTTTGGCACTGAGCTTGAGAACATGGCTTTGACAGCAGGCATCTGTCTCAGTGAGGCCCTTTTGTAGGATGTCCACATCGTTAGGAGATTTGATTATGGCTCCTAGTTTGCAGTCATCTGCGAACTTTGTCAGCCAAAGACCTTCTGTGTTAGCCTGCACTTCAGAGAAGTAGACACCAAACAGGAGAGGACCTAGGACTGAACCCTGTGGTACTCCACTTGTCACTGGTCTGAAGTTGGAGAGTCTGCTACTTTCACAGTATGGGTTCGGTCAGTGAGCCAGTTGGCAACCCATCTTGTGACATAGGGATTTATACCTAGTTTAGTGAGTTTGCCTATAATTCCAGAGTGGGGGATGGTGTCGAAAGCCTTGGTGAGATCTAGATAGGCTGTGTGCATCACCTTACCCTCATCTACAGCTTTGGTGATCGCTTTAAAGAAGTCCATCAGGTTTAGGAGACATGATCTGCCTCTTGTATACCTGAACTGGGTAGGGTCCAGAGTTTGGAGATTACCAATGTCATTGTTTATAAGTTCCATGATGATATGCTCGATAGCCTTGCAGACGAGGCTCGTCAGACTAATGGGGCGGTAGTTCCCGGGGTCCGTGGTGGCTCCCCCTTTGTGGAGTGGGATAACTGTTGCAGTGCGCCACTCAGTGGGCACAAAGCCCGAGGTGAGGCTATGATTGAACATGGTACTTAGGTGGGGTGCCAGTTCGTTCTGTAGGTCATGTAGAATGCAGCCTGGGATGTTGTCAGGTCCCATGGATGCTGTGTTCTTGGCTTTGGAGAGTGTGGTTTTTATCTGTGCAGCTGTGATTACAGGTACTTTGCATTCTTTAGGTACAGAGATGGGCCCTTTAGGGGATGAGAGAGGGGTAAAGTTAGCACTGAACCTATCTGCCAGGATGTTGGCAATATCCCAGAGACTTCCCATACTCTGGAACAGAATACCTATCTATGTCAAACAGAGCTCCTCATTAGCACTCGAAGAAAAATCTTGATTGGATGGGAAATGGGAAATTCACCCCAGGGATCACTTCTGTGGCTCTGATCGACAGGGGCACAGGAAAATAATTTTCATGGGTGGCAAAAGCCAGGGTACATTTTTTGGCTAGGCTTATACAGGCCCTAGGGCCAATAGCCTAGTACCTACCTATGAACCTATCAGTTAGTTCTGTATATTTAGTGCCATTGTGCTGTAACTCAGAGCAGATCAGAGTGTTGCCATTGAGATTCTTGACATAACTATAGAATGCTTTGTGGTGGTCTTTAGAATCAGTGGCAATTTTGTTTTCGTAACTAGCTTTGGAGGATTTTATGAGAGATCTCAGCTTCTTACTGAGGCTGACCACGGAGTTCCTCCAAATCATGGGATTTTACTCTTTTTTGCAACAGTTTCTTTCTTCTGTTGTAGAGTTTGTTTATAGCAGGGGACTACCAGATTGGCTTCCTTTTTTTGGAGGATAGCATATTGGTTCTGTTAGGGATTGCAGGATCCATGCACTTGTGTAAGTGCTTATAAAGTGCAATTGTATAGGATTCAGCAATCATATCTCTATTGTCCATCAGCATGGATGTCGTGAAGTTTGCCACTTCTGTCTTAAGAAGTGTGAAGTTGGCTTTGGAGAAATTTTTTACTGTGGTTTCCCTAATGGGGGGTGGGGGCTGGGATGTGGATGTCTAGGGTGATTTGTTTGTGGTCGGATCTGACCAACGAGGAATTGACCTCTGGTGTGGAACACCGGTTGCCCATGTTGGTAATGACCAGGTCTAGGATATTGTTGCCCCTGGTGGGGGTGTGAATAAGTTGATCCAAGGCATTGGAATTTATGAATTCCAGAAAACGTTGAGCACAAGAGTTGGTACATGAGTAGTTTCCCCAGTTAATGGTGGGGTAGTTGAAATCGCCCATTATTAGGGGGTTAGGTTGTACCCTAATATTTTCCAGTGTATCAAGAAATGAGGAGGAGGAATCCTGGGGCATGATGGGGGATCTGTAGCAAGCTACAATTTGCATTGCGGTCTTGCCCAGAGTTAGTTGCACTTTGATAATCTCAGATACATTATGCTGAGCAACTAGCCTGGAGGTGTGGATAACCTTAATGAATATGGACACACCTCCGCCTTCAGTGCTTCGGTCCAAGTTAGGTGGCTGAAAGGTGTGGTATGAATTATAGCCTGGTAATGCAGGGGTGCTCTCTGGAGCCTTGAACCAAGTCTCTGTCACTGCACAGATGTCGATGTTCTCCATTTTGAGTGCCTCGAGTGAGTGCATTTTGAGATTTAGACTTCTAGCACCGAGTAGCATTACCCTCAGATTTTGCTTGCTTGTACCTGTTACGGTGGTGAATTCGTCATTTGAATCTTACCTAAAAAAGGCACTATAGGGGTTGGCAAGAGCCTTAGCCAGTATCCGGAATCCCAAAGTCGACAGGTGCAGGCCATCTCTGGCAAAGCATCGTGGTTTGTCGATCATGTCATCCCAGGCAGACAGATACTGGATCCCCTTA
Organism: Protopterus annectens; assembly: GCF_019279795.1. Classification (NCBI taxonomy): domain Eukaryota; kingdom Metazoa; phylum Chordata; order Ceratodontiformes; family Protopteridae; genus Protopterus; species Protopterus annectens. Next base: position 543,617,503 of record NC_056744.1, read on the forward strand.
GAATGACACCAGAAGCTTAGCTAATTGTTGAAGTCAATCATCAAGATCAGAAAGCTCCTCCATGTCTCTTTATGTAGTCCAGGGAGGTACGTCTCAGGTGATTCACACCAACATGGACAATGACAGAGTCATATTTGTATTTGCTGTAGAGTGACCTGAGTGCATGCCTTATGTGGCGTATCCTGGCACCTGACAGGCAGCTGACTGACTTTCTCCTTCTTTAGCCTGGTGAGTGGAACGTCAGTGTGCCTGAATATAGAGTCACCTATGACTAGAGTGTTAGGTACGTTGTTATGCCTTATGGGCTGTGGTTGAGTGGCACACTGAGTTTGTGGGCTATGTGCCCATTTGGGTTGTGTTGGGGGGTGGAGGTTGCTTGCGTTTCTGCTTTGGAGGTCCCTGTTGCTTGGGTACATTTTTTTGAGAGCCTCTATGAATGTAGGTGTGTTTTTTGTGTTTGTGTGTGTGTGTTTTGGTGGTGTAAGTTTTGAGGGACTATGTGATGAGTGTGGTTTGGTGCAAGTGTTTACCCTTCTCCTCTTGACTGTCTAGTCCAGTCTTGGGTGAAGAGAGCTTTGCTTCCAGTTTGGTTATATAAGTGTATCTCTCACAGGTTGTAATGTTGGGTTGTAGGACGAGAGGGTTGTCTGTATATATGAGGCAATTGCTGCATTGCCCCAAGATGCCCAGATTCATCAGGTAGACAGGAGAAAACACTAGGAGCTGACCCTTGGACATGCCTGGACAGGAACTTATTTATTTAGTACTAAAAACTGTTTTTTCTCTAGACAAGTGAGGAAAGTTGAGTGCTGTAGTAATTTGTAGCTTATTTAGTTCTTACAATGAGTTCTGAACAAATGCTGAGCTCAAAGAAACAGATTTGAGTGCTGAAACTAGAAAACTGGCTAGTTCTAAGAAACAAAATTAAGCTAGAAGGCTTCCCTCCAACACAGAAAGGCTTGGGGGGCTCAGAAGCTTACAATCCTGGATACAGCAAATCTGTATCTGGACTAGACAACTTATAGGAAAGGCAGGAAACAAGCCTACAATTTTTTTTTTTTGTTTTTGCAAAGGGGAAAGGAGGAGCAGAAGCTAACTGGGTTGGCCTTCTCAAATGTTCTCCCTGGAATAGGTAGAATGAGGTAATGGCACTAGACTGGGAGGAGTGTCCCAGATGAAATTTACATTAGGGGTGGGCAAAGTACAGTTTTGTACCTACCATAAATGTAGATGTTCGAGTGTATACCCTGCTGCAGTCATCACAATTGGGTTATCCTGTCGTCAGGCGGTCCCGCAGTCGGCCTGAATTCCAAAATCTTGGTCCGGCATCGGTTGCTGTCGCTTCTTCCCTGACGTCAGTGCGCCAGGGGTATACAAGAGGTATCAGATGCCATTTTCTTCAGTTTTTCTTGCCCCAGATGTCAGGTGCCCCCCCCCCCCCCAAAAGGTGGTCAGTAGATGGTACCAATAATAAAAAGTTTAGCACAAACAAAATATTCCTCCAGCTATAAGCAAATACATCATAAAGGTTGTATCAGATTTTAAGGTATTGAAAGGTTTTAGTTAGGTCAGAGGGGATGGAAGGAGGGTAACCTGGACTGCAGCAGGGTATACTCTCGAACATCTACATTTATGGTAGGTACAAAACTGTACTATGTTCATCGTGTTACCCTGCTGCAGTCATCACACTTGGGTAGAATCCCAAAGCTAAGGATGGGAGGTGGAGTCAAACAGGGTTAGAGGAGGCTAGAAGGCCCTGCAAAACTGCAGTGGCGAAGCCAGCTCTAGTCTTAGAGTAAAGTGGTAAGTGATAGTGTTTGGTGAAGGTGTGTACTGAACTCCAAGTTGCAGCTTCCAGAATATCCTTGGTTGGCACCCCCCTGAGGAAGGCTGTAGATGTAGCTGCTGCCCTGCTAGAGTGGGGCCTTCTGCTAACAGGAACTGGTTTTCCATGGTGGGTGTAGCAAAAACATATGCAATGTCCTATCCATTTGGAAATGGTCTGTTTTGAGATAGCCTTTCCTTGTGATGCTGTAGCATAGGATACAAAAAGCTGGTCAGATTTTCTGAAAACCTTAGTTTTATCCAAGTAGTAACGTAGCTGCCTGTGAATGTCCAAGGAATGCAGGAGTCTTTCTCCTTTGTTCTGTGGATTTGGAAATAAGGTGGGTAAATGGATGGTTTGATTTAGAGCCACACTGGATACCACCTTAGGCATAAAGGAGGGGTTAGTTCGTAGAGAAACTCTGTCTTGATGAAAAATAAGAAAAGGCTCTACTGCCATTAGTGCCTGAAGCTCTGAGACTCTTCTGGCTGAAGTAATTGCTAGCAGCAGGGCAGTCTTCCATGATATAAACTTTAAGTCATCTGTGAAAGCTGGCTCAAATGGAGGTAGCATAAGTTTTTCCAGAACAGTATTGAGGTCCCAAGTAGGTGTTGGTGCTCTCCTGGGAGGCCTAATGTTTTTGGCCCCTCTGAGAAACTGCCTTAGGAGTGGATGTGAAAATAAGGGAGGATCCGTGTTGTAGTGAGCTGAAATAGCTAAGGCGTGGATTTTAATAGATGAAAAAGAAAGCCCTTTGTGTAACATCTCAGTTAAATATTGTAGACTCTGAGGTATATCCGGCTGAAGGGTATTTTGGCCTTTAGCTTGGTTCCAGGTGCAAAACTTTTTCCATTTGTCTGAGTAGGCTTTCCTGGTGCTGGGCCTCCAGAATAACATCCATAACAGCTTGTGAAAGAGGAGCTGGCTGGTTACTTAGGTAATTTGCCATGCAGCCAAGTTTAAAGTTTTGAGCTGGCTGTGTAGAATCTGACTGTCTTGCTGTGTGAGCAGATGAGTAATTTGTGGTAAAATCCATGGTGAACCCTGGGCCATATTCCTTAATAGTGGGTACCAGTGCTGGCGTGGCCAGTCTGGGGCAATGAGTATCATTCGGGGTCTCTCCATCCTGACTTCCAGCAGCACCTTTGTGAGAAGGGGTAATGGAGGGAAGGCATATATTGTCAGCATTTTCCAACTGAATGACAGTGCGTCCACTTTCCAAGCTTGATGGTGAAAAGTCCTTGTGCAAAATTTTGTTAGCTGATAGTTTTGGGGGCTGGCAAACAGGTCTATGTCTGGGTGCCCCCATTTTTGAGTTATCATTGCAAATACTTGTGGATCCAGTTTCCACTCGTGGGGATCCATGATGTTTCTGCTTAGGTAGTCTGCCAATGTGTTCTTTTTTCCTGGCAGGAATTGAGCTTGTAATTGAACTTGGTAAGCCAGTGCTGTGTTCCACAAGGTCATTGCTTGCCTGCATAGAGGGTAGGAGTGTGTACCCCCTTGTTTGTTTATGTACCACATTACTGTGGTGTTGTCTGTCCTTATGATATGCTTTCCTGGATGTAAGAGGTCCTTGAAGGCTGTCAGAGCATTCTGTACAGCTAGCATTTCTTTTTCATTGATGTGCAGATTCCTTTGATCTGCAGTCCATATGCCTTGAACGCACCATCCTGCCATGTGTGCCCCCCAGGCCTAGTCCGGTGCATCTGTTGTCATAGTTTGCCTGGCTGGGGGTAAGGTGAAAGGCTGACCCTTGTTGAGGTGACATGCCTAGGACCACCATAGAAACTTCTGTTGAAGGCAGGGAATGAGAGGTATCATTGTTTTCAAGCTGTGGCTGTGTTGAGTCCATGCGCTTTTTAGGTACCATTGTAATTTCCTCATATGCAGTTTTGCAAATGGTATTAGTAGTATGCAAGATGCCATGAAGCCCAAGGCCTGCAGAATTTTTCTTGCAGGGAGTTGGGTCTTTGTTGCCATTGTTCTGAAGTATTGAGTTAATTGTAGTTGTTTGGCGTCAGATAAGCCATCTGGGCCGTTGTATTCAAGCTGGCACCCAGGAATGTCATTTTGTGAGGGCACTAGTTTTGATTTCTTTTCGTTTACTGTGTACCCTAGGCAACTTAGAAGGTGTTTTACAAAAGCCAGATGTTGTAAGAGAATGTCCTTGCTTTCTGCTTGGATGAGGCAGTCGTCCAGGTATGGGTATATTTGAATTCCTCTGTCTGCAGTATGCAATTACTGGTGCCAGGCATTTTGTGAAGACCCTGGGCGCAGTAGATAAGCCAAAGGACAGTGCAGAGAATTGGTAATGGGTTGAACCTGCAATGAAACGGTGGTATCTTCTGCAATTTTGTCTGATAGGGACATGCAGGTATGCCTCCTTGAGGTCCAACTTTACTAGCCAAGCTTTCTTGCCCAACATGGGAAGAAGCTGCTGTAGTGTTAGCATCTTGAATTTGGGTACTTGCAAGAAGGTGTTTAGAATTGAAAGGTCCAGAATGGGTCTCCAAGCATTGTCCTTTCTGGGGACTAGAAAGAGCCTTGAGTAAAATCCTTGGCCTTGCTCCTGTGTAGGTACCAGTTGAATGGCTCTCATGTCCATGAGAGCTGTAATTTGTTTTTGTGCCTTTGCCCATTGATTTTGTGGCAGGTTTGGCATTCCCTTCATCCTTGACAAGGTGTGGAAATGGAATCTGTATCCTTGTGAGATGATGTCTAGGATCCATTTGTCCTTTGTGAGGATGCGCCAGTTGTCTGCAAAAAGTGCTAATTTTCCTCCCAGGGGAGCTGCCAAGAGAGTTTTGCTTGGCAGTTTGAGGTTTAAGTCATTGTGTTTGCCTTCTAGTAGTTTGGGACCTGTCTTCTCCTCCCTTCTGTGTTGCAGTGCCCCATTGGCGAGGTTTGTAAGGGATTTGTGCTCGTCCTCTGCCCCTTGGGCGCCTGTATTTACCACTCTGTGGTCTGTCAGAAGCTGGAAAGGACCAATTTTTGTTGGCCAATTTCTGCTGAAGAGTGGGGGCTGTACCTGTAAGAAATTTTTGACCGTCTGCATAGATTTTGCCTTATCCTCCATTTTCTTTAAAACCTCCTCTGCTTTAACCCCAAATAAGACATCCTGCTGTAAGGGTACATCTAGTAACTTTGCTTGAACATGATCAGGCAGAGATTGTTCCTTTAACCAGGCATGCCTACGTATAACAGATCCAGTAACAGCTGCTCTAGAGGAAGCTTCCAAGGAATCAAAACCACATTGTTTGCCCACCTGTTCAGCTGCATGCAACAGATCCTGCATTTCCTTGAATTCAGACTGTTGAGGGTGCGTGCCCATCTTTTGTTTTATTTGAGACATTAGGAATTGCTGGTATTTAAGCATGTGAAACTGACAATTTAGTGCTCTCATAGCTAGAGTAGCTGCGGTGTAAACCTTCTTCCCCCACCTATCTAGTGCTCTGGAGTCCCTTTCAGAGGGTACAGGATTTTTAGCCATAGAAGATCAAGCCCCTTTGGGACCCTGGGAGATTGTCTCTGGATCAGCAACAGGGCTTTTGTATAGGAATTTGTGTGAGTCAGGCACTCTATAGTATCTATCTGGTTTGGCTAGAGCAGGAGGCAGAGAATCTGGATTTAGACTAGATTCTAAGAAAACATCATCCACAATGTCTAAAACTGGGGGGATAGCAAGTGGTCTGTGCTGGGGGAGTAAAAGAAACTCTTGGAGCCTTTTCTTTGAGTCGGAGTAGTCCTGACCTTCCCAGTGGAAATGTTCCCTCATGGTATGTAAGGTTTCCCCAAAGGAATAGTCTTCAGGGGGAGAAGCTGAGGGAATGGAATCTTCATAAGGGGGAAAGGAGTAATCCTGTTCCTCAGAGGAGTCTGAGGAAACAGACACTTGATCAGAGGAGGCATAATCCTACTCTTGTCTAGGCCTTTTGTTGGGGGGGGGGGTTGGGAACCCCCGATTAAAGAAATCAAATCTTCAGCCATTTTAAGCATCTGTTTCTTAGGCATGGGGCCTTGAACTGGAGACTGAAGTGCAGTCTTTTTTGGTTTTAGAGGAGTCTTAAGCTTAGCATAAGATTTTACGGTGAGAGTAGTCGGTCTGAAGACACCTTCAGAAACCAAAGGTGTTTCTACAGCACCGGCTTCTCCTTCTGCAATGTCGTCGGTAGGGCCTAAAGAAAATGGCTGCGTCAGCCTAGAACGCTCTGCTGGAGAATCTGAAGCAGTCTGGGGATCCAATTCAGCGGTAGCCAGGGGCTGTGTAGGTGCCTCACTGAAAACCGGAGAACCGGCGACCGGCCCAGCCGGGGCCTCGGAGTCTGGCTTGGATCTAGGCTGCCTGTCTTTATCTTTGCATTTTTTTATGCACGCCGGTAGTCGGTTGCTCCGACGGCATAGTGTAATTAAATTTCCTACCGAAGTAGTGTCGTGCGAAATCAAAGCGTTGCTTTATAGTTCGCTTATTGAACCTAGCATAAAACCGACAAACAGTGACATTGTGGTCTGGGCCTAGGCAAGGTATACAAAAAGAATGAAAGCCCTTATGAGGTATTTGCTTCCCACAAGAAATGCAATTGTTAACTTTTTCTGACATCGGACTGAGGCAAGAAAAGGTTCCCCAACGGGGTACTTCGCTTTGAAGACTTCGGACAGAAACTCGATTCGAAAATCTCAGGTGTCTGCCGACCAGCACTTGTGAACTGCTTCTGCTTCGGGCACCGTGCGGCAAGAAAGACTGAAGAAAATGGCTTTGGATGCCCCTTATATACCCCTGGCGCACTGACGTCAGGGAAGAAGCAACAGCAACCGACGCCGGACCAAGACTTTGGAATTCAGACTGACTGTGGGACCACCTGACGACAGGATAACCCAAGTGTGATGACTGCAGCAGGGTAACACGATGAACATCTGCAAAGCCACCAAACAACTAGGCCCAAAACACAAGCCTGAGTATGGACAAGCTACACTACCAACACTACTTAGGTAGAAAAAACTGCAGAAATATTTAAACAGATAAAGGATCAAGGAGACTCTACAGAATGTTTTTAAATGCAAACAACTTATATGATACACTCCTAGCAGGAAATCAGAACAAACAAACCCAACCAGATGCTTAACAATTGTAGAAAATTCTACTTAATACCTCACACACAGTGAGTAAAATAAAAGTTCTGTAAATAACTAAGAAATAAGCAAAAAACAGGATACTTAATGTTATATATCTCAGATTAATGCTCAAATCCTATTTTTTGCAAGAATAAAGATGTTTTTATCTGAAGGACAGTAGATATTTAACACATTGGATGAAGCACTGGACTATGCTCAGAAAAATAAACTCCTAAATAACCAAGAAGAAATGGCCTGGTCCTTATTAAGTTTAAAATGATGGTCAACAGAAGGAAATAATGGCAAAAAATTTTAAGAAAAGTAATAATGAACCTTTTCTTTTTCATTAGGCTTGTTCTTATTATTTCTAGCACTGTTAACGGTCACTGAAGGTCAGAATACTTTTAAGGTAAACCTTTTCATTTATACCAGTTGAGGGAATAGCTTAAATAGATATAATGACATTCAGTTCAGTATTATGTGTCTTTATAATACATTTGTACTTGCTAGAAATCCATAGTAAAGTAAAATGTATATGTTATATCTTTATAGATATTCATACAAACAAGCTAGAGTCAGAAAATATTAATTTAAGTATCAGCATGTTAGGATGTTTTCATTAATTTGGAAAGAATACAGGTAGCAGTGAACTTTATTTTACACATAAAACAGTAATTAAATAAGTGATGTGGTATGGCTGTTACTAGGCAGTGGGTTCTTTCGTTTTTATTTTTTATTGCCTCTTTTCTATTTTTTCTTTTCACTAAAGAAATATGCAAATAATGTGGATTTTTATATTTTAAATCAACATATAAGTATTATAAAGTGTTTTGTGGTACATCAGTGGACATTTTGTTGCCTTCACAGTCTCTGCAAATGCTTTGCTATGTCCGTTCATATTTTCAAAAGTTTAACTCGCAGTCTTAGTAGTCGCGAGCATTTTTTTCAGTTAAATATAATCTTTTAGCAGATTTCCCACCTTTTGCTGTGGTAGCATTGCCATCTCACAGTAAGATGTTGTCCTGTTCGATTCTCGGCTAGAGCATCTTCTGTGTGGAGACATGCGTGAATGGGTGTACCTTCGTTGAAGGTTGCGCATCAGGGCCTGCAACTCGGCACATAAAAATTTACTGCCAATCATTAGCAGACCGGAGTTCCACTGTGTTGACCCCTAACCGGGAAAAAACGAAAGACACAACAACAACAAGCAGATTTCCCACCTTTAAGGAGAAAATTCTTACCTGTTTCATGATTCAGAACAGAGTCATGAGCCATACTACATAAAAGTAAGTGAAACCGTGATTGTCCAAATACCAGGAAGCACCAGAAAGCAGAGGATGCCCTCCGACCTTAAAATGGCAGCTTCTAAATGGAATATTGCAATGGCATGATGAGAAATGGTCTTGTAGTAAGATAAAACTGTTTTTTAAGTATTAGTAATTTAATTGCAATATCTATATTACAATAATAGAGTACAAAATGTAAATCTATAAAAAGTCATGTAAATGTATAAACTGATAGATGATTGAAGAGAATGGCAGAAATATTCAACTCTTGCTGTATTAAGCTATACTAAGAATAGGGAAACACAATTTATAAGTATACTACAAGTTGCAATATTATTCTGCCAATATTACTTTTACCTAAGGATATGTTTAATGCACATAATTAAAATTATGTTAATTACTTGTTAAATATGGATAAGGCATATAATTATTAGAAGCTATACTTACATTTATGGATGTCATAAAAGCAATATAAAAAGAAGTTATTGTGCCTATCATAACGTGCCATGTGAGTTGTCCATCTCACCCTTCATTCTTGACTGATGAGTTTGGAACAAATCCTCAGTTCCGACTCGTCTGTTTTCTAAAGCTCGAGGTCTACAGCTAGTTTGTGGCTCTATCCCTATCCCATGATACCATAGGGCATTCCCCAGATCTTGTTTGCTGATGTAATGTATAGGAGAAAGCTGTCTACACCAATAATACTCTTTACACGACTCAGAAGAGAGTCAAAGACCAGTTACCAAGAGAAGAACCACCTCTCATTCTTCCAGAAATAAAGGCAGGGGGTCAGGTGGGTGAGACATAAGAATGAAGGGCGAGATGGACAACTCACATGTAATGTTATGGTAGGTACATAACTTCTTTATGTGCAGTTGTCCTATCTCACCCTCATTCTTGACTGGTGGGACAGCATCCCTAGCACCTTTCTTCTTGGGTGGCTCAAGGGTGTACATTCTCCAGAACAGTGGAACCAAAAAGGGCCCTGTCCATGGATGCTATGTCTACTTTGTAATAAGTGATAAAGGTATGAGGCTTAGCCCATGTAGAGGGGTTCACCATGTGTGTCCTAAAAGGCTCCCTGGGTTTTACGGAACCACATCTTTCCACCCTTTTGACCCTTAGGATATGGTCTTGAAGGAGTGGAAAAATGGACTCCAACAGCAAAGAGAGTCTTTGCTTCCTGCTCACACCTACTCAGTGTTTCTTTTACTTTGGGCCCAAACAAGTCTGAGCCATCAAAAGGGGTGTTGGTAAAGGGTGACTTGAAAGGTTCTGCAAATGAACACAAGCGCATCCATGAATGTCTCCTAAGGGCAATTCCTGTACCTGCTTATCTGCCTGCTCCATCGGCTGCATACGAAATGAGCCTCATGGAAGGGTTGACTATAGAGTTTAGGATGGAGAGCTGAGAAGTTACTTTATCAGAGACTCCCACAGCTACATTACCCTGGACAGCATCTCCAAGCTCCTTTAGGAGATCCCTCTGTAGCCTTGTAAAGTGAGTTAAGTAATGCAGGGACCGTAGAGTAAAGGTCGCTGATGAGAACATGCGCTTCCCATACCTGTCCATCGCACACGACTCTCTATTTGGTGGACAGCTATGGACGTATCAGACATCTCTTTTTTAGTGGCCACAGCCACCACCACAGCATCTACTGGCACAATTTTGGTCAAAAAAGATTTGCCCTCTGGTACAGTGATAAATTTGTTAGGCTTCTTAGTGACAGGTTCTACAGTATCCGGAGACTCCCACACCTTCCGACAAACCACATCCAAGAGTTCATTGAAAAGCTGAGACACCCAAGAGGCAGAAGGTCAAGAACAAAAAGCCTTCATGTACATGGAATCCTCATGAGAAGGGTTAGTGGCCTTCCAGTCATCTCTCTTCTTAAGGACTTCTAAGATGTCTGCAAATGAGATCTTTAGTAGGCGATTGTGGGGACCCCTCTGAATCATCGAGGTCCATGTCTGATGTCACTGACTTCTCAGGGGTGTCTAGATGTTTCCTCTTATGTCTTCTTTCATGATGCCCCCCTCACATGGGGCTTATGGAAAGGTTTCCGAAGAGAAAGGTACAGCCTGTGGGGCATCATTATGCTCTAGATCTCTATACTGTGGGCCATGTGGTACAGAAGATGGACCTGAAACTCTAGGGGAAGGAATGGTAGGCTCTGAAACATTGGATGTCCGCAGAGGCAGTGCTCTCCACATGTCCACGAAGGCACCCCCCCATGACCTGAGGAGAGCTCCGGCTCCAAAGAATCAGAAACTCCCCTTGGAGCCAAGAGAGTTGGCTCTGAGGTTGAGGTAGGAGCCAAACTCATCCAAGCCGATGCTCCGAGAGGTAAAGCCAGAACTGGATAAATGCTCAGTCCAGCTGTCCACCCCCACCCCCCCCCCCCCGGAGCCAACTGGAGAGTATCAGCCCCCAGACCCCCCGATCAGCACTGAGGGTCCAGATAAAGAAGTTATGTACTTACCGTAACGTTCCATGTGAGTTGTTTATCTCACCTTTATTCTCACTGTTGGGTTTGGAGCAGATCCTTGGCTCTGACATGGCCGATAGCAAAGCTCAAGGTTTGCCAGTAGCTCGAGACCAAGCCCCTTATCCCACAATACACTGCTGGAATTACGTTACATCTTGTTTGCTGCGAGTAACAGTATATATATATATATATATATATATATATATATATATATATATATATATATATATATATATATATATATATACACACACACACGCGTAACAGTATATATATATATATATATATATACACATATATATACACATATATACATATATATACACATATATACACATACACAAACATATACATACCCTTTTATGTATTTCTAGCAAGAACACTTCCGAAAGGTGAAGAAGAAATATTGAATAACCAGGATGGTACTAGCCTCTAAGTCAACAGTCAGCCAGGAGGGGGAAGGAGGGAGGGACGTGAGAATAAAGGCGAGATAAACAACTCACGTGGAACGTTATGGTAAGTACATAACTTCTATATGTGAAGTTGTTAAATCTCGCAGTTTATTCTCACTGATGGGTAGCGTCCCTAGCACCCTCAACCCTGGGTGGCTCATGGGAGTATGCTCTTCAGTACCGTAGAACCAAAGGAAGACCTGTCCCTTGAAGCCTTATCTACTTTGTAATGAGTGATAAAGGTATGAGGCTTAGACAAAGTGGCTGCAGCGCAAATATTGTCAAGGGGCAATTTAGCTTGAAAAGCAGAAGACGTAGAGACGGCTCTGGTAGAATGAGCCTTAGGTTTATGTGTTAATGGCATGCTCGCACTTTCATAAACAAGGGATATACAATCGGATAACCATTTAGATAAGGTTGTTTTAGCCACTGGATTGCCTTTTCTTGCTTCAGAGAAGGATACAAAAAGTTGGTCTGATTTTCTAATAGCCTTAGTTCTGTCAAGATAAAATCTGAGCTGTCTGTGATCATCAAGTTTGTGCAGCATGTATTCCAATTAGAGTGGTTGGGAAAAAAAACTGGCAAGCTCAATGACCTGATTGATATTTGACTCAGAACAGACTTTAGGTAAAAATGACGGGTTTGTTCTGAGAGATACTATCAGCATGGAAAATCATGTAGGGTGGTCTGATAGATAATGCTTGAAGTTCTGACACTCTGCGGGCAGAAGTAATGGCCACAAGAAATATTGTTTTCCGGTATAAAAATTTGAGATCACAAGAAGATGCTGGTTCAAAAGGAGGACGAATAATTTGAGACAGCATAAGGTTTAAACTCCAGGAAGAATAGGGAATTTTGATCGGAGGTCGCATATGAAGAACGCCTTTAAGAAAAGTCTTAAATAACTTATGGCCCACAACATTTGAGCCACCAAACCCAAGGTGAAAATTTGAGATGGCAGCTAAGTGAACTTGAACTGTAGCAGCTGTTGCCCCTTCCTTAAAAATTTTTGTAAAAAATTCTACAACAGAAGGTAGCAGAGCTCGGAAAGGGTCAATGTTCTGCGTGTTGGCCTAAATTGAGAACCTTTTCTATTTACTGCCATAAAATTTCCTGGTAGATGGCTTGATAGAAGACAAGAGAATTTGTCTTGCATCTTCTGAAATTGAATGAAGCCTGGCAATTAGGGGAAGTGGATTAGCTAAGCAGTCAGTTTCAAGGACTGCAGTGAAGGATGAAGGTCCCCTGACGGGTGCGTCAGAAGGTCTGGAACTGGGTCCAGGATCCATGGGATCTTCCAACAGATGATGGTGGAGAAAAGGAAACCAAATCTGTCAAGGCCAGTAGGGGGCTGAGTATAACAGTCCTTCCCAGCGATGCTTCTTTCTTTAAAAATCTGGGTATTAATGGGAAGGGTGGAAATGCATAAAGGAGACCCGGGGGCCAATCGTGTAAAAGTGCATCTCTCGGGTGGATGACCGGGAGGTGGTATTAGGGCAAAGTAGCTTCTGCATTTTGAATTGATGTGGCTGGCAAAAAGGTCGCAGCAAGGCTGGCCCCATTTGTGGAAAATCAACTCCGCAATCTGTTGTTTGAGAGACCACTCGTAAGGGAGCAATATCGCCCTGCTTAGCTTGTCCGCTATCACGTTGGATTTCCCCGGGATGTGTATTGCTAACAGAAAACGCTGGGATGACACAGCCCATTGCCAGACCCCGAGGACTTCTCGACAAAGGGGATAAGACTTGAACAAGCAAGACGGAACCAAGTACCAGACTACTGACATGTTGTCCGTCTGAATTGCAATAGTTCCTAAAGGGAGAGAGTCCTGAAAGTACTGCAACGCCAGAAGCATCACTCTCAACTCTAGAACATTGATGTGCACATGTGATTCTTGATCTGTCCATGTGCCTTGGGCAGTCTTTCCCTGAAAATGCCCCCCCCACCCCCCCACCCTATCAGGGAAGCGTCCGTGGTCACAGTGGCTACAGGGGGGGGGGGCAAAGGGTCTTCCGATTGTAACATGAAGAGAAGTCAACCACCACTGAAGGTCTCTCCTGCAAGAATCAGTGATGAGAATCATGTGGTGCATCGGTACTTTCTGGTAAGACCTCTGAGCAAAGAGGAGCCATTGAAGAATTTGCATATGCATTCTTGAGTGGTATAGCCAGGATTGCTGCCATCAAACCTAGCACCTTCAATACCTCTGCTGCTGTAGCTTTGTTCTTTGCCACCAGTGAGCTGACATTTTGGCGGAGAAGAAAGACTCTTTCGACAGGGAGACGTAGAGTGGTAGTTGAGGTATCTAACTCTGCTCCTATAAAAACGGTATGCTGCGATGGCGATAAGGCAGACTTTTTGAAGTTGATTGTAATGCCTAATTGATGGCAGGGTGTGAGAGTGTATTGTGTTGCCTGAGTCAATTGATGCCTGCTGGCAGCGGTGAGGAGCCAATCGTCTAGGTATGGAAACACCTGGAATCCTAGACGTCTCAGGTGAGCTGTGACCACTGCCATGCATTTGGTGAACACTCTGGGGGCTGTAGTGAAACCAAAGGTCAGGGCTCAAAACTGGTAATGATTGGCTCCCAGCCGGAAGCGCAGATGATCTCTGGAGCGTCTGTTCATCCTTATGTGATTGTACACGTCCTTGAGATCTATGGAGCACATCCAATCGCCTTTCCCTAGGAAGGGAAGAATGGACTGAAGCATGACCATTCGGAGCTTCTCTTTCTTTAGGAACTGGTTGAGTCTGCTGAGGTCCAAGATAGGTCTCCAGTCCTCTGTTTTCTTTGGTACCAAAAAGAATCTCGAGTAAGTTCAGAATCCAACTTGTTCTGCTGGGACTGGTTGGATGACTCTCTTTTTCCAGCAATCTGTGGACCTCTACGATTACTTGTTCCCTGAGATTGGGTGGAACATCTAGGATTCTCTTTACAGGAATGGGAGGGGGAAGAGAACGGTATGAAATATCCTCTGGAAATGATGCTTTGTACCCAAGTATCTGAAGTTATGTTTATCCAGGCTTCTGGGTACAAACACAAGTGACCCCCGACTGCCTCCAGAGCCGAACAGTCGGGCCCCCCTTCAGGGGCGCTGGTAGGGTTGACTGGAAAACTGAGACCCCTGTCACCCTGTTGCTGCAGACCCCCTCTGTCGCAGGGGCGGCGTCTTCCGTTATAACCCCCTCCTCTGCCTCTAGAGGGGGTTTCTCCACGTGTCCTGAAAGGCTCCCTGTGCTTTTCGGAACCACATTTTCCCTCCCCTAGGGCCCTTGGGGTAGGGCAGAGTAGGGGTCGAAAAACGGACTCCAACGGCAGATAAGGTCTTGCCTTTCTGCTCACACCTGGTTAAAGTTTCCTTTTCTTTGGGCCCAAACAGTGATGAGCCATCGAAAGGGGTATTAATAAAGGAAGACTTAAAGGGTTTCGCAAAGGAACAGAGACGCATCCAGGCTCGTCTTCGAAGAGCAATGCCCGAACTAGCAGCTCTACTCGAACCATCAGCTGCATAGGATATGAGACGCATGGACGAGTTTACCACTGAGTTTAGGGTAGCGAGCTGGGCGTTGACTTTGTCGGCCACCCCTGCAGCTACCATAGCCTGGAGAGCATCTCCTAGCTCTTTCAGGAGATCTCTCTGTAGTCTCGTAAAAAGGGTTAAGTAGTTCAGTGATCACAGAGAAAAAGTCGCTGAACTAAACATGCGCTTCCATATCTATCCATGACCCTAGAATCTCTGTTAGGGGGATGGATAGAGGTGGATGTCTCAAATACTTCCTTTTTGGTGGCTGCAGCTACCACCATGGCATCAACAGGCACTCCCTTTGTCAAAAATTGCTTGTCCACTGGGGCAGACATGAATTTATTGGGCTTACGAGGAACAGGTTCCATGGCCTCTGGTGACTCCCACATCTTATGAGAAATCAGTTTCATGAGCTCGTCGTAAGGTGGAGACATCCAAGAAGTGGAAGGTTGAGATCCAAAAGCCTTCAAGAGCATGGACTCATGGTCTGCCAATCGCCCCTCTGACTGAGGATCTCTAGTATCTCTGCAAAGGAAATATCCTCAGAGGGGGATCGAGGGGACCCTTCTGACTCATCTAAGTCTGTGTCAGATGTCAAAGAGTCCTGTGGGGAGTCTAAGTGCCTCCTCTTGCACAGTCTCTTCCTGGACACCACCTCAGTGGGGGGATCTGGGGAGGTCTCAGAAGAGTAGGGGACACCCTGTGGGGTACTTGAGACTCGGGGTCTCTATGCTTAGAGGGACCGGTAGATGAAGAAGCAGACACAGGAGCTTGAGGGGAGAGGGAAGGCTGAACCAATGCTGACGTCTTTGGAGACAAAACTCTCCTCATAGCATCGAAGGCACCATGGCTCCGACGAGAAGTAGTGGACAGACCCGAGAGTACAGTCCAATCCTCCCTCACCGAAACCCTGGGCTCCGAGCTCAAGGTACGAGCCGAGCTCATCCGAGCCGAAGCCCCAAGAGGGCACTGACAAATCGGTTTGACTATCCTCCCCGGACCCGATGGGAGAGTGTCGGCTCCTAGAGTGCTCGGTCGGCACCAAAGACATCTGAGTAGATGGAGCCAATAACACCGGTGCGGGTATCAGCTCCAAGGGTTCGACAACCATCAGTTCAGTTTCCTTCGGCTCCGAGAGTCCAGTACGGCTCGGAGGAGGAGTAGACAAATCCGGTTCCATGGTCTTTGGCACCGACGAGCTGGTCAGGGCTGACAACAATTTGGCAAGTCCTGGTGCCTTGTAAAAGCTTCTGCACTAGCCGATCCATGTCCAAATCTGAAAGGCTCACTGAGGACTTAGCTGAATGCACCGAAGGTGCTGACTGAAGCAGAGGGGAAGAAGGAACTTCAGAGACCAGCTCCAAAACTGAGACCTTGCTCTGAATCAAAGGTACACTCGGTTCCGAGATCTGTGGAACTAATGACCCTCCTCCTGAAATTTTTGCCTTTTTTGTCACTTTGTCAGAAGATCTGGATTTGGAGGACGAGCTAGTACCCTCATGGCTACTCAAAACCTCAGAAATGGATTGCTGTAGCAATCCCCTGATTATTAGCTTCCTCCATCTCTCCAAGAGGACTCTTGAAGAAAAGGAATGGCAAATGCTGCAAGTGTCTTGGAGGTGTTTAGCCCCCAGACAGTAGACACATTGAATGTGTCCGTCAGTGACGGATATTTTCTGCCCACAATCTGGGCATTTTTTGAATCCCGATTTAGGATGGAATTTCTCCTTTTCATCCGACATAGTTAATAACAAACAGTAAACTGAAAAGAGTAAGACAGAAAAGTCCTTCTGACTAAGCCCAAACCGGGCACTAACTATAACAATATAATTACAGATTACAAAATATAGGGCTAAGAGAAGAACCCTGACTATTAGAAAGACTAATAAGAGTAAATAGGGCTAAAGGCCCACAAAAACCAAGAAGCCAACAGGGCACTAACTATTTAAATTGTTTAAAACTACCTAAACTATAGATTATATTAATAAACAACCTGATATTAACACACAACTATTTTAGTAACAAAAAGTAAAGTTTTTTTTTTTTTTTTTGTTTATAAACTTGCTGTTATTTTTCCCACAAATGGTCCGAGCTAGCTGGATCACTGAGATCTCTCTTGCCGCGGCAAAAAAGATCTGAGGTAATTCCAGCAGTGCGTTGTGGGATAAGGGGCTTGGTCTCGAGCTACTGGCAAACCTTGAGCTTTGCTATCAGCCATGTTGGAGCTGAGAATCAGCTACGAACCCATCAGTGAGAATAAACGATGAGATTTAACAACTTCACATCTATAGTCTCCACACATTTCCGACTCAGAAACCAAGGTAGTGGTCGGAGGAGGAACTGAAGTAGGGAGTACTGGTCTGGTCAGATCCGAAACAAACTGGATCAGTGCCGACATTTTTGCAAGAGCCGGTGTCCTCAAAAGCTTCTGCACCAAATGATCCATGTCCAAATCTGAAAGACTTCTGGAAGAAAGAGATGATGGTGTAGGTGATGCCACAGATTCTAAAACTGGGGATTGGAGTAGGCAACACAGGATCTAAAACTGGTGATCGGCTCCTAGCTCGAACTACCACCGGCTCCAACACAGATCTGAGTCAATGTGGTCGGTTCCAAGAATTTTTGAATCTTTTATGAAGGCTCCGAACCATCTGAAGAAGCTGAAAATGGTCTCTCAGAGCTTTTCACAGACTTGGACGAAGAAGGTGAAGAAGTCTTATTTAATGGAGTTTGACCCTTTTCTAAATCCTCAGCAAAGGAAGACTTTAACAATCCCCTTAATATCAATTTATTCTTATGCTCTTGAAGCACCCTCAAGCTGAAAGAATGGCAAATGGAACAACTTTCCTGCAAATGCAGGGCTCCTAAACAGTATACACATTTGGAGTGCCGATCAGTGATAGACATCTTCTGCAAGCACTTTGGACATCTTTTAAATCCTGAGACCCTGTCCCCCTTGTTATCCTTATTTTGTTTACTTGCCATCCTGAACACAAAATATCAGAAACACAACACAGTATAAGAGCCTTCTAACTTAAACAGGCTATCAACAACTTGTAAGAAACACTGCTATTAAAGTGTACAAAAATTAATAAACAACCCTCTAACAAACAGGTTGTTTAAAAGTCTTTATATGTATAAACCTACAATACTATCAAACACACAGTAGAACCTCAAAAAACTCGACTACTGAGGAGAAGAATAAGTGAAAATGCACACACACCACACTAATCCTTGAAACATGACTTTTTTTAAACCCTTGTAACTCAAACTATTATCTAATTCTAAGGTAGCACAACTATACCACAACCAAGGGATAGGGTTGTAAAGGCCCAACAAATGGCAAACTATAAAAAAATCAGCAAAAAGCATCAAAAACAAAGGATAAACGCATAGAAATATGCAATTAATTAATAACCTTATTAGACTAGGATTATTAACTCTCAGCAACTTTAAACAAAAAGAATAGAGAGAGTTTGAACTTAGCCAGAGCTAGCTCTCTATGACTCGAATTGCTTCAGCGGCAAACGAGATTGAGGGAATGCCCTATGGCATCATGGGATAGAGACAGAGTCATGAGCTAGCTGTAGACCTCAAGCTTTAGAAAATGGCTGAGTCAGAACCGAGGATCGGTTCCGAACCCATCAGTCAAGAATGAGGGCGAGATAGGACAATTGCAGATTACACAGTTTAAAGGCAAAGCTCCGAGTTACACTTACTATTATTCAGCTGGAGGTTATACTGCCACATTCTGTACAGCAAATGTATTGTCTTTAGTCTCACTCTTCTTTCAACACATCCATATCAGTGCTACACCTTTAAGCTTCTCAAGAAACATTTTTTTTAAAGGTTTTCTAGCCTCTGCCCTGAATTGACTTAAATCCATTCATTTTTCCAGCTATCCCCAGCAGAAAAGTGAAAGCCATCTGGAGGGGCCATAATTTAAAAAGCCAAGAGAGTAGTTTGTGTCCTTGCCAGCATTCTGTCAATGAGGTGTATATGATCAACCCTAACCAGTCCCCTGGGTGGGGGTGGCAGAACAGATGACCTATATCACCATGAGAATCACAATGCCTTCCCTGTGCAAGTACACATGCATCCACATCACTGAAGTGGCCTGGTGACAGATTGCTCACCCCAGACAATCCTTTACATTGCCATCAGTCATCTGAATGTTTATGACACTGATCTGCCTTTTTGACCCTGAAAATGGAGAAGCTTCTCTTCCCATACCATTCCTAGATGGTCATAACACACTGGTCACATGGGATGTAGTCAAGGCTCTCTCTACCTCACTGCAGCAGATGCTTAATCTCCCAATCATCTACATAACAGTTGTGTAAGCCACTTTAAATACTGATAAAACACCATCTAGAAGTCTAAAGAGTCATTAGTTTCCTAAATGTATATTACAAGCACATGATTTGGAAGCGTACTCAAGCTTAAGTTGCCAGAATCCCTGATCAGCATTAACTACAGAAAAATGCTCTGCATTTACCACAACAGAAACTAGTACTGTACAAAAGCAAATAATGTTCCCGCTTTAAAGCTTCATTAACGTCTAGTATTGTATGCATATAGGAATTGTTGTCAGGCTTCACCATATTGAGTGGGCTATGTTTTTTTTTTTCTTAATCATGACCATGCTCAAACGTCTGCTCAATTCCTGTTCAATTCTACTTCTCATTACTACTGGAACTTTCCTTTGAAGATGCACTCTTGGTAAAATGTCAGGACCTACTGGAATATAATGAACTCCTAACAAACATCCAAAACCAATACATAAATCTTCATAATCCTAAAGCAAATCATTACTCCACATGTACAATGAGATTTTTTTTTTTTTTTACAATTCCAATTGTCTTACAAGTCTAACAACCGATATGGATACAGCTTTGGCTCTTCCGTGTATATGAAACAAAGTCTTGTATTCATTCTTCTTTTTTTTTTTTTTTTTTTTTGGCATTTGCTTTAAACACTTAGAGGCCTGAGTGCTTTAAACACTTAGAGGCCTGAGCAGCCAGGGATGGGCCAGGCATTCAATGGAAAAATGACAAAGAAATAAATTCTGGTTAGGATGCCAGTCTACTGCATTCCATGTGCACACATGCATGTGCATGCTTTTGGAATGTTGGAGGAAACCACAGTAGCAAGTAAAAATATATGTGGAAAGAGAGAAGACAAGCAGAATCTGCAAAGAAGGTACTGTAGCCAGCAACCGAACTAGAGAACCAAGTTCTGAGACAGCACTAATGACTTTCACATTCTCTCAACATTTATTACCTCAAACTATTTCTAAGTCAGTGGATACACAAGGGAGACCAAAACAAGCAAGCAAGTTGGGCACCAAACACTGTAATCCCCTTTCATTGCTAGTACATTAAATGTTTAATTGTATATTATACTCTGCTCTTCTGTCTGAGCACCACACAAGAGATTCTCTAACCAGACATTTGACTAATTATTTTGCACAAATTCTCAACCACATACTTTAACACTTACCACACTTACTCTGCCAAAAAAAAAAAAAAAAAAAAAAAAAGATATCGCTGTGATGGCTCTGTTCCACCACAAGCATTCTCTGATGCAAATTTGATTTCCACATTTTTACATTCTTTCCAATAAAAGTGACTAAGTTCGACTTATATCAGCCAAGTCAAGTACTGTACCACACTACATAAACATTAAGTATTTCTGCAGAGGGCATTCCCCCAGCACTCCAAACATATTTTATGTGAACAGGAAAACTTCCATACCCCCATATTGATAGGTCTCTCACAGTTAACACTAATGGTATGTCTCAAAGGTCAATACTTGAATTTACACTGAATAATCAGCAGCTGATAAAGTTACTGATGTAAAGTTGTGTTTCCCTGTTCATGGATGTCATAACTCGTTTTTAGTTTATTTTTGCCAAATTTCTCTCTCTGGCTTCTAAGTGCAAACTTGCACAAACTTAACTCTTATTTGAGTCAAATTAATTTCACTTACTCTGCATATATCTAATGCTTTAACACTAAACCTGCTTTTTGAGACAGTATGCCTTTCATGTGATTGTTAATAGATTCCAATCACTGTTATACAGTCTCAAAACTCAGTCACATTACATGCTTAAAAAAATTTCCTCTAGAGCATGCAAACCCATGACATACCTCCAAGGGAGCCCGCAGGATTTTTTGCAGGGGGGGTTGCAAACCCAGAGCCCCGCTCACACATCCCCAGAGCCCCTCCACCCACGCAGCCATTCCAGTGTCCCATTACTTGGATATTTCTCCCCATTTGTCATAGACACTGTTCAAGTCTCTCAGTGTGATTACTGTCTTATACTTTACTTCTACAATGATTACAGATATTTAGATTTCTTTTGCAACTTTTACTTCAAATTTTATAGCACAAACACTGACATTTACTAAACCTAAACAAAGCAATAGTCTTACAATGAAAACAGAACTTAGCATTAAAATCTCTGCAGAAGTAAAAGTCATCTGAATAATTCTATGTTAAAGAGATCTGAAACCAATGAAGAGGTTGTTGCTAGAAAACTTTATATTTCAGTGTTTCATTTACAAATTCAGTGCCCGTTGCCCTTGAAGAATAAATTGCCTGTGTTACATTAAAAGAAATGGTAAGCTGGTATATTGCAATAGTGAATGTGTGGCAAGCTGAAAAACAGGTTTATAGTTATTAGGTGCCTCATCCAAAGAAGGACAAACTAAGGACGGCAGTACCATACCCCCTTAAAATATAAGTGTATATGCTGTAGGAATAGAACCTACAGTGCTTTGCATCAAGATGCAAGAATGCTACCTGGTGTGCTAACACTGCTTTAAAATTCTAGACCACAATAATTATACCATTTGCTAAACAAAACAGTTGCACATTTTAAGCAGACTTAGAATGAGCAGCAGTAAACTTCTCTTCCCATGAAACTCACAATTCCTTGAAAATGCACTTGAATTTATTTCCAGCTGCTAGATCTAACTAGGGCGTTTTATACACACACACACACACACACACACACACACACACACACACACACACACACACACACACACACACACACACACACACACACACACACACCCCTCAACTTCTTACTGCAAGAAATCTGGACAAAGCCTAAAATAAACAGGGATAGATTATAAATATTGCTTTCATGAACTTATAAAATTGCTAGAATAACAGGACTTGTGCTGGTATGCATTTTTCTAAATGATACGTCTAAAACTATTTAGCAACTTCAATTTTTTAAGAGGAATATGGGGCAAAAATCTGGACATTCTGCAAAAACCTGGACAGCTGAGGGGTATGCTTCCTCCCTTTTACACACATACTCCTACCTCCCTCTTTCTCTGTCTACGAGGTCAGTAACATTCTCACAGGGCTCTTACACCCCAAATCACCAAACAATGTCTCTTATCAGGACAAACGCTACATTAACATTTTCCTTAGACAACCTACACATGTACGGAAACTAAAGACATCCTGTATTTTTAAGCAATGGCTTAAGCTCCATGAATGCTTCTGCCATCAAGAAAAACTTCCACATTAGCATTTTCTTGGATATCAAACGCTAGTCTATCCTCAAAAAATTAAGTAAAACTAAAATGCATTACATTTTTTTCCCAAGACTAAGCTTGTATCTCTAAGGAGTATGTCTTTCTTTTGAGGAGAAAGCTTTATCAAATCACACACACACACACGCACGCACACACACACGCACGCACACACACACACACGCACACACACGCACGCACACACACACACGCGCACACACGCACACGCACACACACGCACACGCACACACGCACACGCACACGCACACACGCGCACACGCGCACACACGCACACACGCACACACACACACGCACACGCACACGCACACACACGCACACACGCACACACGCACACACACGCACACACGCACACACACGCACACACGCACACACACGCACACACGCACACACACGCACACACACGCACACACACGCACACACAACCTGTCAATCTCTTAGCACAAGTAATCTGGACAAAGCCTGTTATAATGTTGGGGACAAAGGCCCTAAACTAGGGACAAATTTAGAAAGTTGCTAGAATAAAAGACTTTGCGTTAGAATGCATTTTCTGAAAGATACGAAGTCTGAAACTGAAATGCATGTAATTATTTTATTAACTTTAATCCTTAGCTCATCAAAAAAATACAGAATTTTCATGAGGAATATACCAAAACTTAAAGTAAAAATCTGGACATTCTGTGAAAATCTGTACAGTTGAGAGGTATGAGTCACACACATAAATCCCACCTCCTTAGAAAGTGGATAGAACAAATCTTTTTGGGTTTCTAATACAGTGACAGAAATATACCCCATTCCCAAGTCAAAGTACAATGAAAGTTCATGAAATCAGTACTGTTTCAATCTTTGATGTCAGCAAAAGTGCTCTTCTCAGCACCCCCAATGTGTACAGTAATGACTCCTCCTGTAATTCGTATGGCGTTACATGCATCTAAATATAACTGTAGATTATTTTTTAGAAGACCTGTTGCTCCTACTATTACTGGAACTATCTGGGTATCTTTCTTCCACACTGCTCTAATTTCTGCCTGCAAATTTTGTTCAAAACTACACATTTAAAGCATTTCTACCAAGAGGTACTATATTATACAAGGAATATAATTTAATACAATCAGAAAGGTGAATCAAAGAACCGCATACATGTATGCATGGCACTAAAATATGTACGGAGCCTATGGTTTGAAAACAGCCTAGAGGTAAGCTTAGTCCTACACTGCTTAGATGCAAAATGAATGTAGGTTTTCATGCCATTTCAATGAATGTGAGTTAAGGGCAGAGAAGTTTTACTGCTCATGCTAAGTCGGTTTACATTGCGAGACAGTATTGTTTGTATAGCAAATGGCCCAGTGTTTGTCTGAAACTTGTGTCTATCATTATTTAAGTTTTACATTCCTCAAATTTGCCAATTTGTAAAAATTTGTAGTTTTTAGCTCATGCTATAGAATCTTCAGAGTTTATTTTCAATCTGTTTGATGTAAAAGTTTATTGAACAAAATGTGGAATGGTACTGCAGTGCGAAGCAGGAATAACAAAAGTAAATACATTCCTTAATACAAACATTAAAGTACTTTGATGTGTATAACCCATTTACATTACATCAAGGTATACCTTTCATATCAGTGTAAAAAAAATCCCAGTATAACCCTTATAGCCTTACCTTAGCACATATATAACATATTAGATACCCATTTCCAGAAAAGTACAGTTTTGTACCTACCATAAATGTAGATGTTTGAGTGCTAATACAGCTGCAGTAATCACAGATGGGTTCTCTGCCGTCAGGCGGTCCCTCGGTCGGCCGAATTCCAAAGTCTTGGTCCGGCGTCGGTTGTCGTCGCTTTCTCTTCTGACGTCAGTGAGGCCAGAGTATATAAGACACAGCAGACGCCATGTTCTTCAGTCTTTCTTGCCCCAGATGTCAGGTGCCCCCAGAAGGAAGGCAATACCTAAATAGTGCTTATATACATATACAAGCAATGCAATATAATCCAAAATCAGTGGTAGCAAGCAAATAAAACATAGCCGGATAACCCAGTCAGGTAGTATGAAGAGGTTGCTAGGCCTCATGCCTTTACCAAGTGGGGAAGGAGGGAGGGAAACCTGTACTGCAGCTGTATTAGCACTCGAACATCTACATTTATGGTAGGTACAAAACTGTACTATGTTCATCGTGCATACAGCTGCAGTAATCACAGATGGGTAGAATCCCAAAGCTATGCACTGGGTGGTAGGTACTAGGAGGAACTGGGTTGAGCCAGAATGCCCTGCAAAACAGCAGTGGCAAAGCCAGCTCTAGTTCTGGAATATAAAGGCAGATGGTAGTGTTTTGTGAAGGTATGTACAGAACTCTAAGTGGCTGCCTCCAAAATATCTTTGGTAGGAACTCCTCTGAGGAAGGCTGTAGAGGTAGCTGTGGCCCTGGTGGAGTGTGATCTGATACCTGCAGGAACAGATTTCCCATGGTAGGAGTAACAAAACCGTATGCAGTGGCCTATCCACTTTGAAATAGTCTGTTTTGTAACTGGCTTCCCTTGAGCCCCTACAGCATAGGACACAAAGAGTTGTTCTGATTTCCTGAAGGACTTTGTTCTGTCCAAATAATAACAAAGCTGCCTATGGATGTCTAAGGAGTGTAGCAGCCTTTCCCCTTTGTTTTGAGGATTGGGGTAAAAGGTGGGTAGGTGTATGGCTTGATTTAAAGCTACCCTGGATACCACTTTAGGCATAAATGATGGGTTGGTACGAAGGGAAACCCTGTCCTGATGGAAAATGAGAAAGGGCTGCACCGCCATGAGGGCCTGAAGTTCAGAAACCCTACGAGCTGAAGTGATGGCCAAAAGGAAGGCTGTCTTCCAGGACAAATATTGCAAATCTGTTGAGGCAGCTGGTTCAAAATGAGGCAATGTTAATTTTTCTAGTATGTAATTGAGATCCCAGGCTGGTATTGGTTGTTTCCTTGGTGGTCTTATATTCTTAGCCCCTCTGAGGAACTGTCGTAAGAGTGGGTGAGAAAATAAAGGAGGATCCGTGTTGAATTCTGCAGAGATGGCTGAGGCATGGATTTTTATGGAAGAAAAAGAAAGTCCACTGTTCAATAGCTCCGCTAGGTACTGTAATACCTGAGGCAAGTTCAGTTTTCTATGGTCCTGGCCTTTTTTCTCATTCCAAGAGCAAAACCGCTTCCATTTTGCGGAGTAAGCTTTTCTAGTAGCTGGCCTTCTGGCCTCCAAAATGACATCCTGTACCTCCTTGGAGAGTAGGTTCTGTTGTGGTGTTAGGGAATTTTCCATGCAGCGAGATAGAGTGTTTTCAGCTGACTGTGAAGAGTTTTGTAGCTGTGCTGAGTCAGCAGAAGAGGCATTAGAGGCAGGGACCAGGGAGGAGTATGTGTTAGGCTCCTCAGGAGTGGGTACCAGTGTTGCCTCGGCCAATCTGGAGCAATCAGTATCATCTTCGGTTTGTCTGTTCTTGCTTTCAAAAGCACCTTGGGCAGAAGAGGCAGAGGTGGGAATGCGTAAACTGTCCATGCTGTCCAACTGAATGAAAGGGCGTCCACTCTCCAGGCATTTGGGTGAAAGGTCTTTGAACAAAACTTTTCCAATTGATGATTCCTGTGGGAGGCAAAAAGATCTATGTCTGGCCTCCCCCATGCTTGGATTATTTCTGCAAACACCTGAGGATGTAACTTCCATTCGTGTGGATCTGTCATTTCTCTGCTTAGATTGTCTGCCAGTGTGTTTTCCAATCCTGGCAAGTACTGTGCTTGAAGTTCGATTTGTCTTTCCAGAGCCAAGTTCCAAAGAGTCATGGCTAGTCTGCACAAGGGGTATGAATGTGTTCCTCCTTGTTTGTTTATGTACCACATTACCGTGGTGTTGTCTGTTCTTATCAGTAATTGTCCTGGATGCAGGAAGTCCTTGAAAGCTGTAATTGCATTTATTACTGCTAGCATTTCTTTTTGATTGATGTGAAGGTGCTTTTCTTTTTGGGACCATTTGCCCTGAATGCACCTGTTCGTCATGTGCGCCCCCCAGGCGTAATCTGAGGTGTCTGTGGTTATGACTTGTTTTGCTTGAGGCTTACAGAATGGGAGGCCTTTGTTTGCTTGACATGCTTGGGCCCACCATAGAAATTCCTTTTGCAAACATGGAATTATTGGTATTATTGTTTCCAAACTGTGACTGTGTTGAGACCATAGGTTTTTTAGGTACCATTGAAGTTTCCTCATATGCAGCTTTGCAAATGGGGTTAATAGAATGCAAAATGCCATGAATCCCAGAGCCTGCAGGATTTTCCTTGCAGTAAGCCTGGTACTTTTTGCTAGTATTTTGAAGTACTGAGATAGTTGCCCTTGTTTTTCTGGTGTAAGGTAGGCCATCTGGGTGTTTGTGTCCAAGTTGGCACCCAGGAAAGTTATTTTCTGGGATGGTGTTAGCCTTGATTTCTCTTTGTTGATTGTATATCCCAGAGAAAGCAGTAACCGTGTCACATATGCCAGATGTTCCAGAAGTATGTTCTTGCTGTCGGCTTGTATCAGGCAGTCGTCCAGATAAGGGTAAATTTGTAACCCTTGAAGTCTGCAGTAGGCAATCACTGATGCCAGGCACTTTGTGAATACTCTGGGCGCAGTAGATAAACCAAAGGGCAATGCAGAGAATTGATAGTGGATTGAACCTGCAAGAAATCTGAGGTATCTTCTGCAGCTTTGTCTGATTGGGACATGCAGGTATGCCTCCTTGAGGTCCAATGTTACCAGCCAGAACTCCTTGCCCAGCATGGGAAGAAGCTGCTGTAATGCGAGCATCTTGAATTTTGGTACGATTAGAAATGTGTTTAGAGTGGATAAGTCCAAAATGGGTCTCCAGTCGGTTCCTTTCCTTGGTACCAGGAAAAGTCTTGAATAAAAACCTTGACCTTGTTGGTGAGTAGGAACCTCTTGAATAGCTTGCGTGCTTATGAGCTTTGAAATTTGCAGTTGTGCCTCTGCCCTTTGATTTTGTGGCAGGTTTGGCATGCCTCTCATTTTTGGAAGAGTGTGAAATTGAAATTTGTAGCCTCTGTTTATAATGTCCAGGATCCATTTGTCTGTTGTGACAATATGCCAATTGCTTGCAAATAGTGCTAGTTTTCCTCCCAAAGGTGCTGCCAGCTGAGACATGCTTGGCATGGAAATGAGGGAGTCAGTGGGTTTGCTTCCTGTATTGTTGTGCACTGTCTTCGCCACCTCTTGGTGTTGGAGTTTGCCATTGTCGGCCTCTATATGATCCTTGTGATTGCTCTCTGCCCCTTCTGCGTCTGTATCTACCTCTTTGGGGCTTGTCAGTGGCTGGAAAGGACCAGTTTTTCGAAGGCCAATTTCTGCTAAAACGTGGTGGTTGGACCTGTAAGAAAGCTTTGACAGTTTGCATAGATTTGGCTTTTTCTTCCATTTTCCGTAGTATCTCCTCAGCATTAGTACCAAACAGCACATCCTTTTGTAAAGGAGCATCTAGAAGTTTAGCTTTCACATGATCAGGTAAATTTTGTTCCCTAAGCCAGGCATGTCTGCGAATGACTGATCCTGTAGCTGCCGCTCTACCTGGGGCCTCTAGGGCATCATAACCACATTGTAGGGTGTGTTTACCCACTTGTTCTGCACTATGCATCATATCCTGTAACTCCTTTAAATCTTGTTCAGGTTGCAACATTTTGTTCCTCAATTGTGATAACAGGAACTGTTGATATTTAAGCATATGAAACTGACAATTTAAAGCCCTCATGGCTAGGGTGGCCGAGGTATAAACCTTTTTCCCCCACCTTTCCAAAAATCTTGATTCCCTTTCTGCAGGAAGTGGATTTTTGGCAGTCGAGGCCTTCAATCCCTTGGGGCCTTGTGAAATGGTTTCAGGGTCAGCATTATGGCTTTTGAAGAGAAATTGGTGAGAGCTGGGTACTCTGTAATACCTATCAGGTTTGACTGGTGCAGGAGGCAGAGAATCCGGGTTAAGACAAGCCTCGAATAGACATCATCCAGTATGTCCAAAACAGGGGGTATAGCCAGAGGTCTGTGTTGAGGTAACAAAAGAAATTCCCTAAGTCTTTTCTTGGAATCTGAAAAGTCTTGGCCTTCCCAATGGAAGTGTTCCCTCAAGGTGTGTAAGGTTTCCCCAAAGGAAAAATCCTTAGGAGGGGATACAGAGGGAATGGACTGTTCTGCATCCGAATCCTCAAAGGGAGAATAAGAGTGTTCCTCTGCATCAGAATGTTCTGATAAAATGGATCCCTGATCAGAAGAGGGAGAATCTTCCTCCACTCTGGGTCTCTTGTCTGGAGGGGGTTGAGAACCTCTGATAAGAGTAATTAAATCCTCAGCCATTCTAAGCATCTGTTTTTTAGGCATGGGACCTGGAGATGGGCCCTGTACAACAGGCCTCATGGGCTGCCTGGCTGCTTTGGATTTAGTAAAGGCCTTAATTGAAAAAGAAGATGAGGGCCTAAATACACCATGGGTGGAGGTGGACCTGTCCACATTAGTAGGCTCAACATTAGCAGAGGCTTCGGTTGTAGTCTGGGAAAGGGCCGAGGACCCAGCGGTCTCGGGTACAGAGGACACCGCCAAAGAAGTGTCGTCGGTAGTCAGGGACTGCAAAGGCGTCTCGCTGAGAACCGGGCCACGTGTAGCCTGTTTTGGCGTGGTGTCGGCGGGGACCGTGGACCTCGCGTGTCGGTCCTTTTCCTTGCGTTTTTTGGTCAAAACGGTAGTCGGAGTGTCCGACGACATTTTATAATCAAAAGCTTTACCAAAGTAGTGCTGGGCGAACTCCGCCCGACGCTTAATAGTGCGTTTATTGACGGTAGCGCAAAAGCGACAGCCCGAGATGTCGTGGTCTGGGCCCAAACAAGGTATGCAGCGGGAATGGAAATCCTTATGCGGTATTTGCTTCCCACAAGAAATACAATTATTAACTTTTTCTGACATCGGTCTGAGGCAAGAAAAGATTCCCCAACGGGGTACTTAGCTTTAATGAAGACTTCGGATTCCAAAATATTCGTAATTCAGGAGCTGGCCGACCGGCACGTGCGAACTGCTTCTGCTTCGGGCACCGCGTGGCAAAAAAGACTGAAGAACATGGCGTCGGCTGTGTCTTATATACTCTGGCCTCACTGACGTCAGAAGAGAAAGCGACGACAACCGACGCCGGACCAAGACTTTGGAATTCGGCTGACCGAGGGACCGCCTGACGGCAGAGAACCCATCTGTGATTACTGCAGCTGTATGCACGATGAACATCGTATGTACATGGATAAATGGAATATCTAATTTTTTTTTTGTGCAGAACATGAAATATCTTGTTTGCAGGGTTAGGGAACTTGCTTGCCACTATTCACAAAACTTGTTTCTTAAATAGAACCCCATGTATTCTAATACAAACGCACGCGCACACACACGCGCACACACACACACACACACACACACGTATATATGCATTTTACTTATTTTAACTCATAATTAGAAACATTCTGTGTTTAAGTGACTGTTGTAGAGACTCCTCTGATAGTACAGTTAAGTATTTTGAATGACCAGTTAATAAACAGTAGTATATCTACCTTTTTTGAATAATGCAAAATGCAGTACCATATGTAGTGTAGTGAAAAGAGAAAGAATGGAAGCAGTACTTTCTGTACAAGTTTAAACTGGAGAAGGGGAGCTCCATTTAATCCATTAGTGGCTCTGTGCAACACAATGCCCTTGACATATTATATGCCTGTTTACTAAATGCAAGTAGGCAATCTTACCAGGCTAGAAACTACAATTCCTGAACTGCAGGTTTATTTGTATAATATGGCAATAAACCCTTCCAATACTATATGGTAATTATGTTTATGCCAGTCATGTGGTGCAGTAAATAATTCTGCAAGAAAACATCCTACTGCATATCGCTCAAGAGCATATGTTGACCGTTAAGGAAGATATGCTCAGAGTGAAACAGAAATGTATGTATGAAATTTTCCTTAGCATTTTTTTTTTAGTAAAGAGTGGAAACTACTCAATTTGTCTCTCAAATGCACCACTTTAACATGTCGGCACCAACTTTGAAGCTTAGCTGACATTGATTCTTTTCTGTGTAAAAAAAAAAAAAAAAAAAAAAATACCAGGAGTTTCTTTCTAGTGATACAACACACCTTAAGTGCTACACACACGAGTCCGGATCCGATAAAAAGAGGCAAAAGCTCTTCCTGGTCACAAAAACGTACAAATCTCATCCACACTAGCAATCTGGATAACCCTTGTCTCTATGCCGCGCTGCGCAACTGTTAAAGGTCGAAAAGGCAGGAGATGCAGTTTGAGGTGGAATTGAGGATTACTCGACATAAGCATCATATAAGTGCAACCTCCAATAGCATATCAGCATCTCCTCAGACTCCGAACGTCCACATTGCAGGTTTAATGGGAAAAAAAAGTAAACCAAGTCCAAAAAGAAGCACCAGTAGCCGGAAAGAGTCGAACAGATGTAGGAACTTTAATAAATACACGTGAAATCACTCGCAAAAAAAAAATTCAAAGTAATTTGAAATCGAAAAATGTGCGGTTTTACCAGTACTTTTTTCCATTTCAACAAGCATCATTCATCATCAGATAAATTAAGAAAATCCAAGGGGGTGCAAGTGCACCCCCTTGCACCTGCCTGCAGGCGCCCTTGCATACCTCCCCCCCCCTTTTTTTTAGCTATCCTGCTCATAAGAAATTAATTGAATATATGGATCCACTGTTTCATATTCTTGGATAAAATTTCCATGCAGACAGGAACTCCCTGGAAGTTGTTGCTGCAATGATGGAGTAAACAAAGCCACACTCTGGCATAAAAAAACATACCATGAAACACAAGGGGGGTGGACACAGGAAGCAGCTACTCTAGCAGTGATCATTTGAACATCTTCTGTTATGGTAAGCTTTACTTTTACAGCTGTAGTATGTTCATCATATTGACCACCACTGCAGCAGCCTTCACTATGTGGAAGATTACCTTAGCTAACTACATCTGGGAGGTGGAAGAAGAGTCCAGGAGCCTCTGGAGAATGGTCTTAGCAAAGCTTGATCTGGACCTAGAAAAAGAACCAAGCTTATAGCGCTTTCTAAAAGTATGTAGAGAGGACCAAGTAATAGCTTCTAGAATATTCCTAGAATCCAACTCTTTCCAAAGCAATAGATGAGGCCAATGCCCTGAGAGTGGACATTTACCCTACCTGAAGTAGTTTTGTTATGGTGAGTATAACAAAACGTAATAGCCTTACACAACCATTTGGAAAATTTGTTTTGCCACAAGTTCTTACATTCATAAGAGAAGAAAATACAGTTGTGTAAAATCTTACCCTAACAGTAGATGGCCTTCTCTTTACTGTTGCAGTATTCTTTACATAAGGGATCTCTTGCTAAGGGTAGTTAACGTCCTGTTAATATACCTAAGCCTTAGGAGTTTACAGACAGTGAATCTCAGACATTTGTTCCCTGCACAAGATGTAGGGCATAAAGGTGATGTACAAACCTCAGAAATGAAAAGCTCCAGGAGGAACAATTGTCCCTAGGAACTGGGAGGAATATGTGCATCCAGAAGAAGAAAAAAGATAAGAATCCTTGGCCAGGAAGACAGAAGGAATAGGGCATAGCAGAAGGGAAGAATGGCTGGAAGGAACAAATACTGCAACAGAAGAGAAGGACATACACTGTTATGGTAAGATCTTACACAACTGTACTACGTCCTTCCATATCACTGTTGCAGTATTTTTTACATAATGGAGAGTACAAAAGCTCAAAAGGAAACTTGGGAGAAGGCAAAGAACAGCCCTTTAGAAACCCATGCAGGACAGCTCTGGCAAAGCCAGCTCTTGCTCTGGATACAACGTGCAACCTGCAATGTTTAGTGAAGGTATGAACAGAAGTCCAAGTAGCATCCCAAAGAATGGAAAGTACAGTTGTGTACACTTACCATAAATGTAGATGTTCGAGTGTATTCACTGTTGCAGTCATCAGATTTGGGTTATCTGCTTGCAGTAGCCCTCAATCGGCCTGATTATCAAAGTCTTTGGTTCTGCATCGGTTGCTGTCTCATCTTTCGTGACGTCAGGTAGTCAGGGGTATAAAGCATGCAGATGACGCCATTACATCAGTTTTTCTTGCCCCAGATGTAGAATGTAGATGTCAGGTGCCCCCCTAATGGGAAGCAATTATATATATATATATATATATATATATATATATATATATATACACACATACAAAGTTACACCTCCAACAAAAAAGCAAACACACCAAAAAGCTTTTAAGCATAAAGGAGAGTAAAGGTATAGCCAAAAGAAGTCAGGGGGCTGGAGGGAGGGAGGGAGGGTAACCAGGACTGCAACAGTGAATACACTCAAACATCTACATTTATGGTAAGTGTACACAACTGTACTATTGTTCTTCGTGTTTCACTGTTGCAGTCATGACATTTGGGTAGATTCCCAAATCTAAGGATGGGAAGAGGCATTTAGATAGCACTAGGACCAGCTTATAAGGCCCTGCAAGACTGCAGTGGCAAAGCCAGCCCTGGATTTAGAGAAAATTGGTAAATGGCAATGCTTGGTGAAAGTATGTACAGAACTCCAGGTAGCAGCTTCTAGGATGTCCCTGGTAGGTACACCTCTGAGAAAGGCTGCAGAGGTAGATGCAGCCCTGGTTGAATGGGGTCTAATCCCCTGTAGGATAGGTTTTCCATGGTGCTTATAGCAGAAATGAATGCAATGGCCTATCCATTTAGAAATGGTTTGCTTTGAAATACCCTTCCCCTCTGCCCCTACAGCAAATGCCACCAGCATTTGTTCAGACTTCCTTTGAGGTTTAGTCCTGTCCAAGTAAAATCTAAGTTGCCTGTGCACATCTAAGGAGTGCACTATCCTTTCCCCTTTGTTCTGTGGATTAGGAAAGAAGGCTGGCAAATGAATGAACTGGTTAAGAGCCACACTGGATACCACCTTGGGAATGAAGGAGGGATTGGTCCTGAGGGACACCCTGTCTGCATGAAATATGATGAAAGGCTCCACTGCCATAAGGGCCTGTAGTTCAGATACCCTTCTTGCTGAAGTAACTGCTAAAAGGAAGGTTGTTTTCCAAGAAAGAAATTTTAACTCTGCACTTGCAGATGGCTCAAAAGGAGGAAGAGTGAGTTTTTCCAATACAAACTTAAGGTCCCAGGCTGGAGTTGTGGCTGTCCTGGGTGGTCTTAAGTTTTTGGCCCCTCTGAGGAACTGCTTGAGCAGTGGATGAGAGAAGAGGGGTGGTTCTGTGTGTAATGAGCTGAAATGGCTGAGGTGTGAATTTTGATTGAGGAAAAAGAAAGGCCCTTGTGAAGCATCTCAGTTAAGTATTGAAGAATCTGAGGTAAATTGGGCGCTGCTGTGTCCATCACTTGAGTTTGGTTCCAGGCACAGAATCTTTTTCCATTTTTCAGCATAAGATTTTCTAGTACTAGGCCTACATGCCTCCAAAATGACATCCAACGTTTGCTGAGGGATGGTAATGGAGAGATTAGGAAATTATCCAGGCTGCCAGGGTCAGGGTTTGAAGCTGAGGGTGCAGAATCTGGCTCGCCTGCTTTGACAGCAGGGTAGGGGTCTGAGGCATGTGCCATGGAGCCAGCAGTGACAAACTGCGCTAGAGGGGGTACACCAGTGCTGGCGTGGCCAGTCTGATGCAATCAGTATCGTCCTTAGATTGTCCTGTTTGATCTTTAGTAGTACTTTGAAGAGGAAAGGCACAGGAGAAAAGGCATAAACTGATAGATTTTTCCAGATGAAGGACAGAGCATCCACTTTCCAAGCTTGTTTGTGGGGAGTCCTTGTGCAAAATTTGTCTAATTGGTAGTTCTGGGGGGGAGGCAAACAGGTCTATATCTGGGCTCCCCCATTTGTTTTATCAACATGTTGAATATCTTTGGTTCCAGTTTCCACTAGTGTCAGTCCATGAGATTTCTGCTGAGTTTGTCTGTCAGTGTATTTAGTTTTCCTGGCAGGAATTCAGCCTGTAGATGCACTTGGTAGCTCAAGGCTGTGTTCCACAGAGTCATGGCTAGTCTACAGAGGGGGAAAGAATGGGTACCCCCCTGCTTGTTTATGTACCACATAACAGTGGTGTTGTCCGTCCTTACCATAAATTGTCCTGGAAGAATGTGGTCCTTGATGGCTGTCAGAGCATTCTGTACAGCTAACATTTCTTTTTGATTGATATGCAGGTGCATTTGACTTGGGTTTCATTTGCCCTGAATGCACTTCCCTTCCAGGTGAGCCCCCCATGCATAGTCTGATACGTCTTCTGTAAGGGTTTGGGCGGCAGGGGTAGAGTGAATGGTAGTCCATTGTTTTGGTGGCAGGCCTCTGCCCACCAAAGGAACTCTAACTGTAGGCAAGGTACGATAGCGATCATTGCTTCTAGATCCTGAGAATGTTGACACCATAGGTTTTTAGATACCACTGTAGTTTCCTCATATGCAGTCTTGCATATGGAATTAGTAGAATGCAGGAGGGCATGAACCCCAAGGCTTGCAGTATTTGCCTTGCAGATAGCAGGGTTTTTGTGGCCATTAGTTTGAAGTAAGTTGTCAAATGAATTTCTCTGGCGTGAGGAAAGCCATCTGGGAAGTTGTTTTCAAGCTTGCTCCCAGGAATATAATTTGTTGACAGGGTACCAGATGTGATTTATTTTCGTTTATGGTGTACCCCAGACAAGCAAGCACCTTTTGTACAAATGCCAGATGATTCAAAAGTATGTCCTGGCTTTCTACCTGAATTACACAATCGTCCTGGTATGGGTATATTTGAATGTTTCTTTGCCTGCAAAATGCAAAGACTGGAGCTAGGCACTTTGTGAATACCCTGGGCGCAGTAGATAAGCCAAAGGGCAGTGCAGAGAACTGATAGTGCATCTAGCCTGCTTTGAAGCGTAGGTATCTTCTGCAAGATTCCATGATTAGGATGTGCAGGTAGGCTTCTTTTAAATCTAATGTTGCCAACCAGGCATCTTTGCCTAGCATAGGAAGTAACTGGTGAAGAGTTAGCATTTTGAATTTTGCAATCACCAAAAAGGTGTTTAATATAGAAAGGTCCAGGATAGGACGCCAATAGTGGTCTTTTCTGGGTACTAGGAAAAGTCTTGAGTAGAAATCTTGTCCCTTTTCCTCTTCTGGTACAGTTTGAATGGCCTTTATGCTCAAGAGAGAGAGTACTTGCTTTTGAGCCTCTGCCCACTGATTTGGGGGGAGATCTGGCCAACTTGGGGTTGGTAATGTGTGGAAGTGAAATCTGTATCCTTGGGAAACTATATTTAAAACCCATTTGTCCTAGGTAATGAGTTCCCAGTTTTTCGCCTGCAGAGCAAGCTTTCCCCCTAAAGGAGCAGTCAAGTTGAGAAGTGCTTGGAAGTTTTAAGGTCAAGTCATTGAGACAGTTTACCATAGGGTGTAGTCTTACTACTTCCTGATTTGGAAGTGGGGGCCCCCCACCGTTTAGTCCTGTGCATACCTGGGACTGAAGCCTGGGTGTTCTGCTGGTTCTGGGTTTAGACTGAGAAGGCCTGGAAGATGCAGGAAAAAGCAATTCTTAATGGGCCAATACCTACTAAATCTTGGAGGTTGTATTTGTAAGAAACCTTTAACAGTTTGCACAGATTTAGCTTTTTCCTCCATCTTTTTAAGAACTATTTCTGCTTTGTTGCCAATAAGGCGGTCCTGATTTAAGGGAGCATCCAGCAATTTAGCTTTAACATGATCTGGCAAAGATTGCTCCTTAAGCCAAGCATGCCTTCTAAGTACAGACCCAGTGACAGCAGCCCTGCAAGATGCCTCTAGTGAATCAAAACCACATTGCAAAGTATGCTTTCCAACCTGTTCAGCAGAATGCATTAAATCCTGTAAATCCTTATTTTCAGCACAGTCAGGAATCATCATCATTTTCTGTTTAAGCAATCTAATGATATGCTGCTGATATTTTAACATATAAAACTGGCAATTTAAGGCCCTAATGGCCAATGTTGCAGAAGTGTATACTTTCTTACCCCATCTATCCAGCACTCTGGAGTCTCTATCAGAGGGGGTAGGATTTTTGGCAGTAGTAGCCTTGATGCCCTTCGGTCCCTGTGAAATGGTCTCAGGATCCACAGTAGGAGTTTTAAAAAGGAACTTGTGAGAGTCAGGAACCCTGTAATATCTATTAGGCTTTCTGGGAGCAGGAGGTAAACAGTCAGGGGCCAAGCTAGATTCAGAAAAGGCATCATCAACAATGTCTAGTACAAGAGGGATAGCTAAAGGCCTGTGCTGGGGCAAGAATAAGAAATTCCCAAGCCTCATTTTGGAATCAGAGTAATCATGGCTTTCCCAGTGAAAATGCTCCCTAAGAGTATGCAGGGTTTCACCAAAAGAGAAATCCTCTGGGGGGGAAGCAGAGGGAATAGAGTTCTCTGCATCAGAATCCTCATAGGTAGATAAGGGTAAATCCTGGTCCTCGGAGGAAACAGACATTTCAGAATCCTGGTCAGAAGTATCATAAGCAAATTCAGTCCTAGGTCTCTTAGAGGGGGAAGGTTGGCTTCCCCTGATTAAAGCAATAAGGTCTTCAGCCATTCTTATCATCTGTTTTCTAGGCATAGAGGCCTGACCATGCAGTCTGGGCATTGGTTTCTAGGCATAGTTAGAGTTTTAGGCCTTGAAGAAGAAGATGGCATCAGTTTAATATGCAAGTCAGTAGGCCTGAATACACCCTCAGAAACCGGTGCCTGCACAGCGGCTCCGGACCCATCCAAGGTAGAGACATCCGCAGGTTCCACAGATGAAGCATCTCACGGCATATTGGACTCCAAATGGGTCTCAATAGAGGCCTGCGAATCTGAAGTAGTAGGTATCAGGGCTCCAAAAGTGCCTCATTGAGTACCGGCGACTGGTTTAGGAGAAGCGTTGTTGGCAGCTTTGGACCTAGGCGGCCTGTCTCTGTCTTTATCTTTGCATTTTTTCAGAATGTCGGTAGTTGGTTGGCTTACCGAAGACATATCTGGATAATTGAACCGAGTACCAAAATATTTAGAAGCGTAAATATACAGACGATGAATAGTTTCGTTGCTTAAATAAGGCACAAAACCAACAGCGAGGTACATCATGGTCAGGATCTAGGCAAAGAATACAGTATGAATGAAAATCTTTGTGAGGTATTTGGTTTCCACAAGAAATACAATTATTGACTTTTACTGACATCGGTTTAGAGCCAAGAAAAGGTTCCCCCAAAGGGGTACTTAGCTTCAGTTGAAGACTTCGGTTCTGAAACTCGAAAATGAAAATTTCAGGAGTCGGCTGACTGGCACTTGCGAACTTGCTTCTGCTTCGGGCACCGCACGGCAAGAAAGACTGATGTAATGGCGTTGGCTGGATGCTTTATACCCCTGACTACCTGACGTCACGGAAGATGAGGCAGCAACCGACGCAGGACCCAAGACTTTGATAATCAGGCCGACTGAGGGTTACTGCAAGCAGATAACCCAAATGTGATGACTGCAACTGTGAAACACGAAGAACATCTGGTATCCCATCTTTTGAAAACAGTACCAGAAGAAGTAACATCTCTAATAGAATGAGCCTTTACAGAGGAAGGAAGATATTTACCATAAAAAGAACAACAAAATGAAATAGCTTTAGAAACTGCTAAACCCAAAGCCCTGGGATGAAAGGAAACACAAAGCTGCTCAGATTTGTGAAGGCCTTAGTCTTACTCAAATAATATCTGAGCTGTCTATGTAAGATGTGAAGAACCTTCTTACTAGCAGACTGCTGAGAAGGAAAAAGGAAAGCAAATTAACAGACTTATTAAGAAACAATTCAAATATCCTGGGCATAAAAGAAGGATTAGTATGAAAGAGACACCCTACCCCTATGAAAAGCTAAGAAAGAAGGAACAGCCATAATGACTTGGAGTTCAGATACTCATCTAGCTGAAGTAAAGGACAAAAGAACAGTCTTCCAAGTACAATGTTGCAAGGAAGCTGAAGCGGCAGGCTCAAAAGGAGCCAGAGTCAATTTTTCAAGCACAAAATTGAGGTCCCAGGAAGGTGGAACAGGCTTCCTGGGAGACCTGATATAAAGGACACCCTCAAAAAATTCTTTTACCTCAAACCTAGAGGCTACCGTAGAAATCCAGGGCAGACAAGCAGAAACAGCGGATAGGTGAGCTTTAACTGAAGAATATGGCTACTCAACATGGAGCAATTCACACAAATAAGGGAGACCCAAAGGAATCCCCAATGAAAAGGGATCCTGACTATGAGAAAGGCACCAGACAAAACAATCTCTTAAATTTGGGAAATATGCCTTTCTAGTAGTGAGTTACCTTCCCTCCTGCAGAACCCTAAGCATGTCCTCAGCAAACAGGTGCATAAAAGGGATCAAAACCCTATCACCCACAGTGTCAGCTGAAATGTGGACAAGTGAATATGGATAGGACATCCTTTGCTTGTGTGAGAAGGTCCATCTGGTGAGGAAACTTGTGGTGATGGGTCCTGGCTAAGTGAAGAAGGGGGAACCAATGCTGTCTGGGCCAAAAGGGAGTCACCAACAAGATTTTGGGAGAGTCTTGATTGATCTTGAGCAGAACCATAGGAATCAGTGGAAGTGTAAGGAAGATGTCGAGAAGCAGCCCTTCCCAAGGGAAGTATATGGAATCTACCTTCCAAGCAAGAGGGCATGGGATTCTGGCACAAAAAGAGGAAGTTGTCTGTTCAGAGGGGAGGCAAAAAATCTACCCATGGAATACACCACCGATGGACAACGTCCAGAAATACATCTCTGTGAAGTATCCATTTATGAGCCTATGTATTGGACCTGCTCAAAGTCTGCCACTACAGTTTGCTCAGAAGGAATGTAGACAGCCTAAAGAGTCACTTGATACTGGACAGCTAGATCCCAGACCTGAAGAGAGAGTCTTCAAAGAAGCTAGGACAGTGCCCCCCCCTCCCTTTGCTTGCTGATATACTACATCACTGTGGTATTTTCTGGAGAAAAAGGGAATGAAAAGCCTGAAGAGTTAAAAGGAGAACTCTCTTCTAACCGATGTTGATGTGATCTGACCTCTGACGGGGAGGCCAGAGATTCTGGACCTTGAGATAACCAAAGGAGGCTCCCCACCCCTTGACCAATGCATCCAAAAAAAGTTCCTGATATTGGTGTGGAGGATGGAAAGGAAGTCCTGGGTTGACAGAAAGCTGATGAATCCGACACTAAAGCTCGAGTTTGAGACATGGAAGGAAGGGAACTCTGAAATCCAGACAGTGTAGAAGCTACCGTGACTCTAGGAACCACTGTAGTTTTTTGATATAGAGCAGACTGAATAAAGATGATCAAAGACAGGGCCTTGGGTGGAGGCAGGGATACCAGCAAGGGAATGGTCTGGATCCTGCAACTGAGAAAAACATGATTCTGAGAAGGAACCAGGACTGATTTCTGAAAGTTTACTGTGAACCCCAGACTTTGTAATAGACAAACAGTAAACTGAAGGTGCTGAAGCAGGACCTCGGGCAACAAAGCCTGAATGAGCAGGTCGTCTAGATAAGGAAATATCTGAACCTCTCTCATCCAGCACAAGGTACTGACAGAAGCGATGCATATGGTGAGTACCCTTGGGGCAGTAGAGAGGCCAAATGGCAAAGAACTGAAAATGCAAGGAAGAAACAGAGAAATGTATAAAATTCCTTGAAAAGGGGATGAATGGGGATGTGAAGGTAGGCATCCTTAAGGTCTAGGGATACCAAGAAGGCCTGGGGCTGACAGAGGGAACAGGGCTTGAAGGGACAACATCCAAAAGAAAGGGACCTTTAGAAAAGGGCCAAGGATTTATAAGCCAC
The DNA here is from genome assembly GCF_019279795.1 of Protopterus annectens. NCBI lineage: Eukaryota > Metazoa > Chordata > Ceratodontiformes > Protopteridae > Protopterus > Protopterus annectens. The sequence continues at coordinate 543,657,652 of NC_056744.1, forward strand.
CTTTGTCCATAAGGGATATGAGTGCCAGGCCCAGTGTCAATTTCCTATTCCCCAGCCACTTGTCTAGGTTGTACTTAAACTGGGTAATAGACAAACTCAGCTTCACATGGATGGGAAGCCTGTTCCATAGGAGGTGCAGTCTCTGGTACACACCTCTCTCTCTCCAGCATGTTCCGTTTAAGTCACAGACAAAATTCAGGTCCCTAAACCTTGTATTTCTAGTACATTTTGACTAACGAATGTGTAAGAGATTCATAAGTGTGGGGGTTGTGAATGCCTTGTAAGCCAGGCATAGATCACCCCTCAGCAATCCATAGGAGACTAGGTAGAGGGAAAGGGCTTTAAGGCACTCTGCATAAGGCAGGTTTGTTATGACTTGCATTCTTTTTGTAAGGAATATTTGAGGTTACTCTAGTTGCTGCATTTGCCTGGACAGTTACACACCAAAGGCAGCCTTGTACTCTATGACTGGTCTGATAAGGGCAGAGTACAGTGGGATAATGACCTCTTTGGACCTAGATGCCATGCTCTTACTTATAAGATGCGCAACATAAAAGGATTTCCTCACCACTGTGGCTACGTGGTGGTCGAAGGTAAGGCTACAATCTACATGTATACCCAGATCCGTGACCACTGGGTTGACTCTTACAGGTGTATTATCAACATGGTAATTAGCCAGGATGGTTGATTTCCCAGTGGGTACAATTATGCATTTCTTAGCATTGAGTTTAAGACCATGGCTTTGGCACCATTTATTAGTACAAGATGGACCTTCTTGAAGAATACTAGTATCTGCAGGGGAGTCTATGAGAACCCCCAGCTTGCAATCATTTGTAAACTTAGTCAGCCATACACCTTCAGCATTTGCTTCCATTTCAGAGAAATAGATGCCAAAAAGGAGATGGACCAATACCGAGCCCTGAGGCACTCCGCTAATGACTGGCCTCTTAGTGGAGTTTGCCTCAACTACTTTGACCTCCTGGGTCCTATCAGTGAGCCAGCTGCTTATCCAGTGGGTGATAAAAGGGTTTATACCTAAATTAGTGAGCTTGTCTATAATACCAGAGTGGGGTACTGTATCAAAATCCTTGGCCAGGTCGAGTACACTGTGTGCCCAATCTTACCCTCATCCAGTACTTTGCTTTTAAATAACTACTGAGTAAAATCCTACCATTCACATTGGGGATCTTTAACAGCAGGGGAAATGTGATTTTTTTCCTTTTTCTTTTGATGGATGTCTGCCTGAAAAACCTTACGAGGTTCAGACCTTTGCCGATACTCAACCAACATAGTAGGAATCTCCTCCCAAACTAGAATTTGCTGTATCCCCCGGGTCCCTCAGATATAAGCTGAGGTGCCTCCCTCAATGTCTGGAACAGATGTTTGTAAACTTCCAAGGATGTGCAAGAATTGGGATCCATTCCAGTCTATGACAGGGTTGCAGCACAGGAATCTGAAACAACTGGATGATCCTCTGGGTTTTCACCAGTCTTGAGAGAGACGCATCTGGGGGAGGTGGGACAGCAGCTGAATCTGACCTGAGTTTTTTGGCCTTTCTCTTGACAGGCGGCTGACCATTGGGACAGAACACTCCACCAATTTTAGACACTGGTTCTCTAAGTAAATCGATAACGAGGAGAGGTGACTATGTAGGGTCTTAGGGACACTTGGCAGACAGAACACTGTGTAATGTCATGAGAAGCGCCCAAACAGAAGAGATGCTGCTCATGACAATCTTTATACAGAGTCTGCCTCCAACACTGACATTTTCCCTTTCTGAAGGCATGTAAACACACCAAAATAAAGATAAAATGAGATAAGATGAAACCCCAACAGGGCACTTCAGCAGCAGCATTCAGACTAACGATCAATGATGGCATTTATACTGGCAGCAAATAAGTTCTGAGGTATGTATGTCCGTACATCACCTTTATGCCCTTTTCCTTGTGCGGGGATCATGTGTGTGATGTACATCTATAAATTCCTAAGGCTTTGGTATACGGGCTGAACAGTGGGCTACCCTTGGCAGGAGATCCCTTACGTAAAGAATACTGCAACAGTGATATGGAAGAACATCAATTGATCCAAAGATCCTAAAAATTTAACCACTAAACAAAAGGAAGAAGAGGTGCCAGAGAAAACCAGAAACCAAATACTAGCACAAAACAGACACCAAACACCAGGAGGTCAAATGAAGCTATGTACACTGCGAAGAACGTAATTAACATCCCTTTAATCACATCAATGCACCACACAGCAGAGCATTTTCATCCAGAATGGGCTTCATCAGATGTTACAAAGATGAACAGCTGTAGCTTCCTATATATATCCCACACTCCCTAGTTTTAATTAAATAACTGAATAATACACAATTAAATAAACCATTAAATAATAAAAATGCACACAATTGAATAATGAAGTTACAAAACACTGGATCCAAACCCGCTTGATCAGTTATGAACATACTCCCATCACACACTATAAAAACTCATCAAATAAAACAATGCAATGTCCTAGGACATAAACATGAACTTTTTAGATCCTAGCCAAATAGTTAAAATTAGATGCGATAAAATAAAATATATATGTGTATATGTAAAGTATAAAATAAATCATAGACTTATTACCTGAAATGAAGCAATGCAAAACGGCCTAAATACAGTCTAACACTACCACCCTATGGCAGAAGGCATTCATTACAAGCTATAATTTTGCAGCCCTCATTCTAAGTATAGGGGCAATGGATAGATGTTCGTTTAACCCAGGGGGTTTATTGGCCTCCAAAATTAGTTGCCAAAAAAGTTCCCTAACCTCGATTTTGGTCTCCCAGGGCCCTCCCCTGGGGCCCTGTTCCACCTTCTCCAATACAAAGAAACCCCACCTTGCATGAGTGCACACTTGGGAGTGTTTAGAGAGAGCATTATTGTTGTCCTTGGTCCGTACAGCATTAAGATGTTCATAAATCATACTCTTTAACCTACGGGTGGTCTTTCCGACATAAAATGCTCCACAGTATTTACATATAGCAACATACATCACCCCTTCACTACAACAATTTGAGAAACTATTAGCCCTAATAACTATATTCCTATCCAAGATATGCACACTTTCCTGGTTTTCTATATATGGGCATTGTGTAGAGGAACCACATTTGTAGGTACCTAGTCTTCTTCGACTGGAAGGTTTCTTGTTCCTTTCCAGAAGGTCCTTCAAATTTCTACCCTTTCTGTATGTGAACCATAATGGGGTCCTAAATAGAACCTCCAGTTCTGAACAACTAAATTTTCCCAGTGTTTTATGATGATGTCCCTAATGTTGGGAGTATAAACACTAATACGTAACAGAATTCCCTGTTGGTGGCTGACCCCCTCTGTTGTTCACATTTTTACTTTGGGGATGGTTAACATTTGAAATAACATCCTGCCACTTTCCAAAATAGGACTAAACCTACCAGTTCTTCCTCGCTTCACCTCAACTATAACTTCCTCTACTAAATCTAAGGGGCAATTCCTAGCAACAAACATTTCTCTCAATTTTGTACTTTCCAACTCATAATCCGAATCCTTTGAGGTCATCCTAGAACTACAGATAAATTGACACTTAAGGATACTCCTTTTCTGCTTGAATGGATGTGAGCTGGTATAGTACAAGTAGGAATTGGAAAAGGTATCCTTCCTATATACTACTGATTCAAAATCCTTTTCCTCTACTACTTATTTCAAGGTTACATCTAAAAAATTAATTTCATTATAAGAAATATGGTGTGTGACTCTTAAAAATTCAGTAGTTTGATTGAGATACTGAATAAATTCCAAAAGTTTAGTCTCCGTTCCTATCCAAAATATATAAATATCATCTAGGTAGCGATTATAGTAGTTCTAATATCTAGCATATTCAGAGGAGAAAACAATTTTTTCCGCCCAAACTATTAATATGATGTTTGCGTAGGTGGGGGCACAGCATGCCCCCATCGTCACTCCCTGGGTCTGCTTAAAAAAATTCTCCATCAAAGCAGATCAGGCAATCTTCTTTGATCCAGTTTCCCATACTTGTGAAGAACCTCTTGGAACCACTCAATACCTATTTTATGTGGAATTACATTAAATAAATCTTGAATGTCCAAGATCACAAAAATAAGAGAATCAGAATACAACGCCTTCTTAACACTTCTTAGGAAATCCCAAGAATCCTTCAAGATTCCCTCCGCTGTAGTCCAAATGTTCTTTAACTTGAGATCCAGGTATTTGGCCAAGGGGTAAGTTTTGGACCCACTGGCCGCCACAATGGGTCTCAAGGGGGGGGGGGTCAACAAGATTTTTGTGGACCTAGGGAGTCCAAAAAATAGAAGGAATTTTTGGCCTGCCCCTATTTAAATATCTAAAGGTATCCTGGTTGATACGTTCATCCTCCAGCATGCCTTTTAAAATGAAATCAATCTTGTGATAGGCTAGATTATTTCATTCCTAGTTACCCGAATGTACCTAGAGAAATCATTCAACATATCCAACATTTTACTAGTGTATAGGATGCTATCCATTAAAACCCCACCCCCCTTGTCAGGCTGCATAATTCTTATGTATTGGTTCTCCCTTAAGGTTTTAATCAAGGTGTTTTCCTCTTTACTAAGATTATGTTTAAATCTTTGATGGGAGTTGATACTTTCCCTAATGTCTCTTTCCACTTGCACCTGGAAATTCCTCAATTGAGGGTGCATGGGTGGATTAATGGTACTAGCATTTTTTTAATATCCTGTGTGTTATCCCCACCATTTTGCCCATGGAATAAAATCTCAAAGTTCTTTTTCCTCAAAACATTTTTAAATCAAGAAGGACATCTGCGTTCTGACTTTTGCTACCAGGAATGAACTTAAATCCCTTGGAAAACAGTTCAAAATATTCTGTGGTGACAGCCACATCACTATAGTTGTAAATACTAAAATCCCTCTAGATGTGTCGAGGTCTTTCCCACTACAATATTTTCCCCACATGGATACCCTTCTTCAACATCTGCCCCCATTAATATCTCTCTCCGTTTGGGGGTCTCCTCTGATAATACTGGACCGGAGTTTTTTGTCTCAGCCTTTCTGATCTCCTCAGTTCCGGAAAATCTAAAGGGTCAAATACTTCCCTATGGTGTACAGTGTATTCCCTGGTCTCAAATTACTCATTTTCAGTCCAAGTATGGTATATAGTTGGTACTTGCTGTTCGTAACCCCTACCTCGATCTCTTTCCCCAAAAAAATGATGACGCTGATAGAAATCCTTTTTAGGTTTTGGATAGGCTCGTTTTTGCTGATATTCCAACAAGTCCCTATCTATTTTTCCACACTTTCTTTTATAATATCATACCACAGATTTAGTTCTGTTCAAGATAGTATGACAGCTGTCTGTGGACATCCAAGGAATGGAGTACCCTTTCTCTCATTTTTAGGCTCAGGAAAGAAAAATTAGAGATGGAGAGTTTGGTGAGAAGTAAACTTTGATGCAACTTTAGGTATAAAAGGAGGATTCGTTCTCAAAGAAACCATATCCCTATGGAAAATGAGGTAGGGTTGACTCTCTATTAGAGCTTGCTGCTCAGATACCCTTCTTGCAGATGTAAGGGCAATCACTAAAACTGCTTTCCAGGTTAAGAACTTCAAGTCAGCCGGTTAGCTGGTTCATATTGAGCAAATATTTGTTTCTCTAACACAAAATTAAGACTACAAATAGGGGTTTTCTTGGAGGCCTCTTATGTAAAACCCCTCTCAAGGGCATTCTGACATGAGATTGCAACGAAAGATGAGGATCTATAGGCACACATACTGAAATGGTCAATAAATGAACCTTGATAGAGGAATAAGAAAGGCCACAGAATTGTATTTGTCACAAATATTGTAGAATCAGAAAAGAACTAGCCATGAACGGGAGCAGGTTATATTGCTGGCACCAACTAGACAACATTTTCCATTTGCTAATATATGACTGTCTAGTAGCAGACTTTTTGGTCTCCATTAGTACTTGCTGCAAGTCCTCAGTAAACAAGTGCCTAGAAGGAATTAAAACTGTATCATCCAGGGTGTCAGCTGAAGTTGATTGATGTTCGGGTGCATCAAACACCCCTGTTCTTGTGTGAGCAGATCCATTCTGTGAAGAAGTATGTGGTAATTGTCCCTGGCCATTTCCAAAACAAGGGGGAACCACAGTCACATGGGCCACAAGGGAGTCATCACAATGATCTTGGGAGATTTCCTCTGAATCTTCAGAAGTACCCTGGATATTAGTGGAGAGGGTGGAAAAGCATACAGGAACATTCTTGTCCAAGGAAAAGAAAATGCCTCTGCTTCCAGGCCTTCTTGAATGGAGTCCTAGAACAAAATCTTGCCAGTTGATTGTTCAGACAGGAGGCAAAGAGATCTACAGATGGATAAGATCCTGGAAGACACCTTGATCTAGTTTCCATTTGAGAGGGTCCGCCCTGACCCTGCTCAACTTGTCTGCACACAATTTTGCTCTGACAAAATTTAGGATGTCTGTACAGTGGGACAGTGATGTGAAGCTATACCCCAAGCTAACACGCTAAACTACAAATGGGGTATGACCTGGTTCCCCCTTGTTTGATGTACCACAACTGTGATATTGTCTAAAACCACTGGAAGAGGTCCTGGGGACCAAAGACAGTTCACAGAGTACAGTGCCTTGATAAGGACAAGCATCTTCTTGATATCTGTGCGTTTGCATTGGACCATCATGTCCCACATACCCTGTACTTTTACCCCTCTTGAAACTGCTCCCCAAGCAATGCCCAAATCATCTGTAGTGACTGACTGCTTTGAAGCAGGGAGGGAGAAGGGGAGACCTGCATTTAAAGATTTCTGTTTTCTCCACCAAAAAAATTCTCTTCTGACAAGCCCCAGCATTGGGATTTGAAAAGATAAAGGATGGTGATGCTGGGACCAAAGATTTCAGATACAACTGTATCCTTCTCATGTAGAGTCTTGTTATGGGTATCATGAGAATCTTAAATGCCATGAGAGACCAAATCCAAAGGAATTTCCTTGCAGTGACTAAAGTACAAGTGGAAAACCTTAGACACAGATCTAGACAAAGATCTATTTTTTTTTCTTGTGGAAGAAAAGCTCTTTAAACTGAAGTGTCTAGTTAACATCCCAGAACACAGTCCTATGTGAGGGAGTCAAGACTTTTCTGACTGTTCTCTTGGAATCTCAGCTTGATACTTAGAAAAAGACTCTGCAAAGATAAGCAAGTCATCTAAATACGGAAAAATGTAGATACCCTGTAGCTTGCAATGAGCTATAACTGGAGCTGGACACTTTGTGAACACTACTGGTGCAGTGGGTAGCTCAAAGGATAAGGCAGAGAACTGATGACGAGATCCAGACAGACAAAAATAAATGTCTGAAGTTTGGATGAATAGGGATGTGATGATAAACATTAAGTCTAGTGTTGCCAAGAAACTTGGCGGAAGAAGTGGTAACAGGCTGTGAAGTGACATTTTCAATTTGGGAACCATCACAAACAAGTACAGGAAAAAGATCCAGAACTGGTCTAAAATAATGCTCTTTCTCTGGCACTAGAGACAACCTCTGAATAAAAATCCCTTCCCTTCCCAAACTGATTCCATCGCTCCTTGGGACAGCATGTGATGAAGAACCAGTAAAAACAAGACAATCTAATCTGGAGGATTAGGAATGGTCTCCCTGGAAATGAAGGAATTTTCTCTCACTACAGTCTGTAACCTTGAATGATTTTCAAAACCCATTTATCTGAAACTATCTGTTGCTAAAGAGAAAAATGGAGATTCAAACTTTTTGAAAGAAAAAGAAGCCAGGATGGAAGGGGTTTGCAATGTCTCTTGAATAATCGTCAGACTTGTTGGACTGTCCTTAGTTTTGGGAGGATCTAGACTTTTTGGAACCCTCTTGCCATTTCTTCTTAAAAGAAGATTTACATGTATTTTCTTGGGATTGTTGATTCCTTTTTTTTTTTGCCAAAACTGGATGAGGAGATGGAAAATCCCTTGGAAAACTTAGAGAGGTCTTAAAAATCTTAAAGAGAGTCCCTGGTCAGCTTGCCTCTTTCATCACACTTTCTGATCGTCTCTGCAGCAGAGGGGCCAAAAACTAAATCTCTATTCTAGCAATGGTCTAAGAAAAAGAGAAACCCCACAAGGAGAATCAGAAACTGAGCTCTCAGAGTTGAAATCAGAAATCTGAGGAAGAAACCTGCATCTGCCATTGCATCTTCTTGTTCATAGGTTTATAGATTACTAGGCTAGCAGCCCTAGAGCCCTTACAAGCCTTGCCATGTAAATCCCAAGTTGTCCCAATTGTCCTTATTAAGTGGACGCACTTTGCAGAGTTAGTCTATGGTCAACACCAGTTCCCACTGTCCATAAGGGACATGGGTGCCACCCCCAGGTGAATTTACAGTATACCATCCATTTGTCCAGGATGCATCTGAATAGGGTCAGTGAGGAGCTCTGCTTCACGTGAATTAGAAGTTTATTCCAGAGGAGTGGCAGTCTCTGGGAGATGTATTTTTCCGTCAAGCATGTTCTGTTAATTTCACAGGCTAGATTTAGATCCCTAGAGCGAGTGACTCTTGTGCCATTAGATTTGCCAGTGTGAAGCATATCCATCAAGGTAGGGTTGGAGACTGCCCTATAGGCTAGGCACAAGTCACCTCTCAGCAGCCTGTATTGATAGAGTACAGTGACAGGGCTTTTAGTCTATCCCCACATGTCAAGGTTTGGAGGCTACGTATTTTCTTGGTGAGGAACCTCTGTGGTCTCTCTAGCTGCTGCAGGTGCCTGTTGAGGTCCATGCAAAAGGGAGCACTGTACTCTATTAGTCGTCTGATGAGGGTCGAGTACAGTGGAGTTACAACATCCTTAGACGTAGATACAATGCCCTTACTTATGAGGTGCACAAAGTAGAATGCTTTCCTTACCACAGTGAAAACTTGGTGGTCGAAGTTCAGATCGCTACCTACCAGTGCTCCTTGGTTTCCCACCAATGGGCTTGTGCTCAAGGGGGTGTTGTCAATACTGTAGTTAGTGGGAAATTCTGCTTTGCCAAAGGGAACAATGATGCACTTTTTCGCACATAGTTTTAGACTGTGGTTTGGCACCACTCGTTTGTCTGTGTTAGCCCTCCTGTAGTATAGTAACATCATTGGGGAACTCAATGATTGCACCCAATTTGCAAACATCAGCAGACTTGGTAAGCCCCTGGACTTCTTAGAAGTAGACTCAGAACAGTCAAGGGCTCAGCACAGAACCTTATGGTACACCACTGGTGATGGGTCCTACTGGTAGAGGTGGAGTTATCAACGTTGACAGTATGTGTTCTGTCGGTGAGCCACTTAACTTCTCATCTACTGATGCAAGGGTTAATACCCCCCCTTTTTTTACTTTCTCCAAGTCTTTTGGGGTTCTAATACCAGGATGGGAATGGACCACATTCCCAAGTCAAAGTATAATTAAAGTTCACAAAATTAGTATTGTTTCAATCTTTGATGTTAGCCAGAAGTGCTCTTTGCAGCACCTGCAATGTGCCCAGTAATACCTCCTGCAATTCATATGGAGTCACATGCATTGGTAACATATCTAGGTACGACTGTAAATTATTTTTTAAAAGACCGAGTTGTTCCTACTACTATTGGATCTGCCAGGGTATCCCTCTTCCACATTACCCTCATTTCTGTCTGCAAATCCTGGTATTTGATGATTTTATCTCTCTCTGTACATAAGACACTGTAGTCACTGGGTGTAGCAAGCAGTTCCAATGATCAATTCTACTTTTGCCTTTTTTTTTTTCCCAAGGACTACTACACTGGGTTTTCTTGCATCTATTCTTTTAACGGTTGGTAATGGGTGATCCTGTGAGATATAAACTTCTCATCATTTTCTATAATGCTTTGTGGTTCATGTTTCCAATGTTTTTCAGCTACTTCAATATTATAATGTTTGCATGATCCCCAGTGTAACAGTTTTGCCACATTATTATGCCTTTCAATATACAGTCCATCTGCAATTAGTATATCACAACCAGAAACAAAGTGACAGTTTCCAGTTCTGTTTTACAAAACCTACATTTTTCCGTTTCTCCCACATGTTTGATGGAAGTCCAATGTGTACATAGTCCATTGTCTTGGGCCACAGATATTAACCTTTCAGTTTAAATTCACCTCGCCTTAACCATTTCTGCATTCGATCCTGATCAGCATGAGGCTGTTCCAGGAGTTTTCTGGAGTTGCAACTATATTTATGCATTTTTCCACATTTCTTATCTTGTCATCTGATCATTCACCTTATATTCTTTCTCCCCAGCTGAGAGTGTTTTTCAACGATAGTGGAGGATTGTGTCAAAAGCCTTGGCCATGTCAAGGTAAGCGATATGCACTGTTTTACCATCATCCAGGGCTTTGGTGACTTTCAGGAAGAAGTTTGCTAGGTTTAATAAGCATGACCCACCCTTAACGAAGCCAAACTGGGTTGGGTCTAAGAGTCTGAAGGTCGCCCATGTCCAGGGCCCTGCAGATAAGACTGATAAGGCTTACAGGTCTATAGTTCCCAGGGTCTGTTGATGACTCCCCTTTGTGCATGGGGATATCTGTTGCTGCTCTCCACTCTGCTGGGACAAAACCCGTTCTCAGGCTATGGTTAAAGAGAATGCTAAGTGGGTCTGCTAGAACCTGTTTTAGATCGCTTAACAAGCATTCTGGGATGTTATCTGGTCACATGAAGATGTGTTTTTGGTCTTGCAGAATGCACATAATACCCGATCTCTAGAGATATTAGGCAGAGGACTGGTGTCTGGTATGCTTTGGGGTATGGCAGGTGAAGTTAGCACGAAATCTATTGACTAGCAGGTTGGTGATCTTCTCTGGTGCAGTATGAGTGGTACCATCTATTACCAGTTCTGCGCATTGTTGGGCATTCCCTTTTAGATTCTGGACATAATTAAAGAATGTCTTACAATTATCCTTAGCTAGGAACGCTATTTCAGCTTCATACTCAGCTTTAGCGGATTTCACTAGACTTATTTGCTTGCTCATGCTAAGGAGGGAATTTTTTCTCTGCTGAGTCAGTCCCCTCTTATTCTTAGACATCAGTTTATTCTTCTTGTTATATAACCTGTTTATACTTTAGGTCCACCAGGGTAGCTTGCGTTTTCAGGAGGACCTGGTTTTGATCCAGTCAGGTACAGCAGTGTCTATACAGCTGCTTAAGTGTTTGTACAGGACATCTGTGTACTCCTCTGCATAGGAGTCCTTTTGAGCGCAGGGAATATAAAACTTTTTATATCATTGCTTAGCAGTTTGAAATTTGCTTTGGAAAGGTTCTTTGTTTTTTTGTTTTTTTTGCTCCTGTGGGGGTGTGAGGTCCAATAGTTACCTCAAATTACACAGTTTTATGGTCCAACCTTACCAGGGAAGGTTTCACACAGGGGGAAGTGCAGTGACCCCCCATGTTGGTGAATACTATTTCTAGGATGTTTGAGTCCCCAGTGGGGATGCACACTAGCTGTTGAGAGCAATTGGCAAAGTCCAGGAACCTCTGGGTGAGCGTGTTAGGACTTGTCATCTTATCCAGATGACTGAAGGATAGTTGAAATCACCCATAAACAAGGTGTTGGGTTGTATAAAAAGTGATTCTATTAAGTCCAAATAAACATTGGAAACATGAGCCACAAAGCATTATAGAAAATGACGAGAAATTTATATCTCACGGGATCACCCATTACAAACAGTTAAAAGAATAGATGCGAGAAAACCCAATATAGCAGTCCATGAAAAAAAGACAAAAACTAGCATTGATCATTGAAAGTGCTTTTCTTGGTTCATGGTTGGGGACCTATAGCTAGCAATGATGTAGCAGGGTATTTTGCCTAGAGTTAATTGGACACAGTAGACCGACAGAGTCATGCTGTTTGACCGGTCTCAAGGTGTACTTGGCTTTAATGAAAATAGATATATCCCCTCCAACCTTTGGTTCCCTCAAGCTCATTTTGAGGTCTGAACGTGTGGAAGGCACTGTAATCTTGCACAGCTGGAGTGCTTTCCGTGGTCTTGAACTATGCCTCAGTGACTACACAGAAGTCAGCAAGGGAGTGAAGCTTCATGTTTAGACTTCTAGCATTATGCAGTAGAACTTTGAGTTTGCCTCGTGTGGATTTTATGTCGGAAATTTTGTTTTGACATTGCCTTAAAAAGGCACTATGAGGGAGTCATGTGCCTTTGCCAGCAACTGAAAGCTAGAGGAGACAGGTGCAGACCATCTCTGGCAAAGCAGTGTGGCCTGTCAACTATGTCATCCCAGGCAGACAGATACTGAGCCAATTGTTGAAGTCTATCATTTTTTGTTTATATTGTGGCATCATCCTGGGTGAAGATAGAAAGCTGCTTAAGGCTAGGGTCTTTCATACCTGCCTAGGACACAATCTGAGAGTTCAATCATGTCTCTCTTCATATAGTCCAGAGAGGTGCTTCTCAAGTCATTCACCCCAGCATGAACTACGACTCAGTCAGAATGGTACTTAAGTGACTTGAGAGCATGCATGACCTGACGGATCCTGGTATCGGAAAGGCAGCTGGACCATGACCTTCTCCTTGTCCAGCCTGGTGAGAGGAACATCTGTGTCTATCACTATGGAGTCACCTATGACTAGGACATTAGGTTTAGAGGTACTTTGCCTTAGGGGCTTATTTGTTGAGACACATTTGTATGTGTTAGTGTGCGCAGTGGTTTCAATTTGCGTAATAGTGTGTGCACTTTGTTTACATTTGGGAGGTCTCTGGGCTTTTTGTAGACTTCTAGTGAGTACCTCTGCATATCTGGGTCTATGTGTCATGTTTTTATTTTGTGTGAGAGGTGAAGAGTGTGTACAGACAACCTATTTGGTATCTGGTTCATTTTTACATGAGAGACATGATTCCAATTTCATAGTGTATTCACATCTTTCACGTGGGGTATTTGTTTACAATTACTACATTGTCTCAGTAATCTTTTGTCAATAAGGCTATCTGGAGAAATGATGGGAAACTGCCTGTCCAATATAGCAGGGTTTTACAGTATGAGGTACTGGGGAAGATGGAGGGGGTAGGTTGACTAGTTTTTGAGATCGGACTATCAAGAGTTCTTCAATTAAGGGCTGTGGATGATTTGTATGGCAATGCTGCTCACTGAGCGACTATGCTGCCTTTAGTGCAACAGAGAAAATTTTGAGAGTTCCACTGACAGCTGTCGATGGAAAAACTGTTTCAAGACGTTTGCAACTATATATGGCAGAGCTAACCCCCATTGCGCGGTGTGGAGGAAAGAGCAAATGAGAAGCTTAAATACAGGCAATATTAAACAGTTTTAACACAACAAACCTTTGTCCAGCAATCCTGAGCTCAGCAAGGGTGTATTAACAGTCTTCTGCCACAAAGGTGCAGGAGAGCCTTCCTTAATGTAAGATGGCTGGTTTTAGTGCTCAAGTGGAACAAAAACAGGCTAGATTCAGCAGTTCTGAATCTAGACTACGCTATCTAGTCTGAAAATACAGTTTAAAACAAGTGCAGAAAAGATGCAGTCAACAGTAAAAAGCAGAAAAAAAATGCAGTGATCAGACACAATACAATTCAAAAAGTGAAACAGACACACAAAATATACTCTCTTGGATGCCTTGGATTAAAGAAGAATCACTCTGGACCACTAGCAAAAGATGCCAAACTCCGAGCAGCTCAGATTCAGGATCTTGAATCTCTTCAGAAAAATAGAAATGTCTCTCTCTCGTTAATCAAAAACTACTTTACAAGAATATCAATAGACTGAATTAAACCCTGAGAAAAACCCAGTATACTCCTATCCAAAGAAAATTGAAGAGGAGTAGATACATTCTTGATATTCTGTTTATTTTTGACAGGAAAAATAGGGCCAACCATGCTACTAATGGCAGCAGCAGCTTCCCCAGGGAAGGCTCACCGTTCTGACAAGACTAGCTCTCCCTTGCCTACTGACGAGACCCCAATAGCCACAGAGGGCATGGCTGACTCCACCCCTGGGCCATAGTGCCTGTTAGGTGCTACACCAGAAGGTACAAGAGTAAAAGATGAGTAGTCTGAGGAATGACAAGTGGCTGCAGCAGTCACCCACCTGCAGATGAAGCAAACTACTTGCCTGCTGTGGTGCAAAGACTGTTTGATTATTTTTTTCTTTTTGCAGCTGAAGGAATGACTGACCATGGGACCGGTAGCCCGTTCCAGAGTCAAGCCAAAAATGGTGCCCTTTCCAGGGACAGAGGAGCAGCAACCGGCAGTAAACCCTTCCAGTCCACAAACGTTACTTTTTTGACAGAAAAATATAGTAAAAAGTACTTAAACACCAACAAAAGTAAAATAAGTACAACTTCTCCACAGAAAATATTGTTTAAAGTTATTCTACATCACTTTTAAACTGATTAAATGAGCTCTCCATTTAAAACTAAAGTTACAGTCTTAAAACAGTCTAAAAAAATATGAATGTCTCATTGAGACCTGAAACATATTTAAGCACTTTCATTTTCTAGTGTCAAGACTTCATTAGAACAATAAACCATACATCTAACCCAATCAAATATCAACTTGTAAAAACATCAATTACTCATCTTAAAGGCGTACATCCCCATAACAAAACATCCATATATCACAGGATGTTACTAGGCTATCGATCCGGAGGTCATTTCAAGCCTAGCCACTTCATCGCAATATAATACCACAGATACTCTAGTCAATACCCCAAGAATATATTTAGTAATGACTACCCATCTCCAGGAGGGTTGTGTTCACTACCCTCAGTAAGAATTTACAGTGCCCCATTCACTCGTCCAGGTTCCTTTTGAACAGTGTCAAAGAGGTACTTTGCTTCACATGAATTGGCAGCCTATTCCAAAGATACGGCAATCACTGGGAGACAAATCTGTCCTACCAGCATGTCCTATTCAAGTTGCAGGCCATATTTAGGTCCCTGAAATGGGTATCTCTAGTCTTGCTTGACTTACGAATGTGCAACAAATTCATTAGGTTTGGGTTGGACATTGCTCTAAGTCAGGCGCAAGTCTCCCCTAAGAAGTCTATACGATACCAAGTATAGTGACAAGGACTTTAGTCAGTCTGTGTAAGGCACGTGCTGGAGTCCCTTGATCATCTTTGTTAGAAATCTCTGAGGTCTCTCCAATTGCTGCAGGTATTTTGTACAGTACATGCCAAAAGGGGCATTATACTCAATTATGGGCCTGATTAGTGATGAGTACAGAGGAGTTATAACCTCCTTTGCTCTACAGGCGATGCCTTTGATAATCAAGTGTGCTATGTAGAAGGCATTCCTTATTACAGTAAAGGTTGCAGTCTACTTTTGATCCCAGATCCCTTACCACTTTGTAGGTACATAGGGTATCGCTGTGAATTTGATCATGTGAAGGGACATTGTTTTTACCGAAGGGAATGATAATGTATTTCTTTGTATTTAGTTTGAGATTTTGACAAAGATACCAGTTGCTGGTGTGTGTAAGTCCCTCCTGAAGTATACAGACATCATTTGGGGATTTGATAATTGCACCAAGTTTGCAGTCGTCCGCAAACTTGGTCAGCCACAGCCCCTTAGTTTTGACCTGAACTTCTGAGAAGAACAAACAGGAGGAGGCCCACTACTAACCCTTGTGGCACCCCGCTGGTGACACATCTGCTGACTGATGTGGAATCACCCACTTTGATAGTGTGTGACTGGTTTGTGAGCCAGTTGACAACCCATCTTACAACAAAGGGGTTTATATTCAGTTTGCTTCGTTCATCGTTAATGTCAGAGTGTGGGATTGTGTTGGAGTTCTTGGCCAAGTCAATGTATGCCATGTGCACATATCTGCCCTCATCAATGGCCTTGGTCACATTTTTGAAGAAATCCACGAGGTTTAACAGGGGGAATCTGCCCTTGAAACCGAATTGGGTCGGATCCAGGGTTTGGAGATCGCCTATGTCTTTATTTATGAGGTCCATGATGATTGGCCAGCTAAGATCTAGCTGTATTCAGCTGGACGTATAAGAGAATTTATGTACCTTTTATCTGCACTTTTTTCAACTAATACAGCATTTTAATTGATTTGTGTTGCATTGAATATTAACTGAACTGGAAGTTTTGACTCTTAGTTCCCCACTCACCCTTTCCTGTTTTTGTTTTGGTGTTTTTTTCAGTTAATTCCCACCTACCCTCCCTGTTTTTGTTTTGATGTTAATCTTGGTGGCTTTGAAACTGCCTGCCCCTCTTGTAAATTTGTGTTTGGATACTCCTTCTGGGCCCATCTCATTTGCTCACTCAACTGTGCAGCGAGTGCAGTGAGATCATATTCTGATTTCAGGCCCTCCTACTGTGTACAAAGAGAGCATCTGGGAAAGAAAAAAAAAACATTTTTATGCTCGTTTCCTGCCTTTCCTTAAGTAGTCTAGACTGTTTGTAGGCTTATGAGCCCCCAAGCCTTTCTGTGTTGGAGGGAAGCCTTCTAGCTTAATTTTGTTTCTTAGAACTAGCCAGTTTTCTAGTTTCAGAGCTCAAATCTGTTTCTTTGAACTCAGCACTTGTTCAGAACTTGTTGTAAGCACTAAATAAGCTGCAAATTACTACAACACTCAACTTTCCTCACTTGTCTAGAGGACAGCAATTTTAGTACTTAAACACCTATCCAGGCATGTCTAAGGGTCAACTCCCGGTGATTTCTCCTGTCTACCTGATGAATCTGGGCATCTTGGGGCAATGCAGCAATTGCCTCATGTACACAGACAACCCTCTCCTCCTACCACCCAACACTACAGATGCACTTCTATAGCCAAACTGGAAGCAAAGCTCTCTTCACCCAAGACTGGACTAGACAGTCAAGAGGAGAAGGTAAACACTTGCACCACACCACACTCATCACATAGTCCCTCAAAACCTACACCACCAAAACACACACAGAAACACAAAACACACACCTACATTCGCGGAGGCTCTCAATAAAAACCTGCCCAAGCATCAGGGACCTCCAAAGCAGAAACGCAAGCAAACTCCACCCCCAACACAACCCAAATGACACATAGCCCACAAACTCAGTGTGCCACAACCACAGCCCATAAGGCATAACAACGTACCCAACACTCTAGTACATTCTAGTCATACGTGACTCTATAGTCAGGCACACTGATGTTCCACTCACCAGGCTAAACAAGGAGAAAGTTACTGTCAGCTGCCTGTCAGGTGCCAGGATCCACCACATAATGCATGCACTCAGGTCACTCCACAAGTACAAATATGACACTGTCATTGTCCATGTTGGTGTGAATGACCTGAGACGTACCTACCTGGACTACATGAAAAGAGACATGGAGGAGCTCTCCGATCTTGTAGCCCAGGCAGGTATGACCCTAGCCCTGAGTAGCATCCTGCCATCACCCAGAATGATACCACAGTACAAGGACAAAATAATTGACCAACAATTGGCTAAGCTTCTGGTGACATTCTAAGGGGATCCAGTATTTGTCTGCCTGGGATGACATGATCGACAGACCACGATGCTTTGCCAGAGATGGCCTGCACCTGTCGCCCTTGGGATTCCGGATACTGGCTAAGGCTCTAGCCACCATTATAGTGCCTTTTTTAGGCAAGGTTCAAATGACAAATTCACCACCGTAACAGGTACAAGCAAGCAAAATCTGAGGGTAATGTTACTCAATGCTGGAAGTCAACCTCAAAATGCACTCACTCGAGGCACTCCTTAAAATGGAGAACATCGACATCTGTGCAGTGACAAGAGACCTGGTTCAAAGCTCCAGACAGAGCACCCCTGCATTACCAGGCTATAATTCATACCACACCTTTCGGCCACCTAACCCGGCACAAAGCACTAAAGGTGGATGAGTGCCCATATTCATTAAGGATATCCACACCTCCAGGCTAGTTGCACAGCATAATGCATCAGAGATTATCCAAGTGCAACTAACTCTGGGCAAGACCGCAATCCAAACTGCAGATTGCCCCCCATGCCTCAGGATTCCCACTCCTCATTTTTTGATACACTGGAAAGTATTAGGGTACAACCCAACACCCTAATAATGGGCGATTTCAACTACCCCACCATTAACTGGGAAAACTACTCATGTACAAACTCTTTTGCTCAATGTTTTCTGGAATTCATAAATTCCAACGCCTTGGATCAACCTATTCACACCCCCACCAGGGGCAGCAATATCCTAGACCTGGTCATTACCAACATGGGAAACCGGTGTTCCACACCAGAGGTCAATTCCTCCTTGGTCAGATCCGACCACAAGCTAATCATCCTGGACATCCACATCCCGCAGCCACCCCCAATTAGGGAAACCACCATAAAACACTTCTCCAAAGCCAACTTCACACAAGACAGAAGTGGCAAACTTCATGACACCCATGCAGATGGACAATAGAGGTACGATTGCTGAATCCTACACAAATGCACTTTATAAGCACTTACACGAGTGCATGGATCGTGCTATCCCTAACAGAGCCAAGGTGCTATCCTCCAAAAAAAAGGAAGCCAATCTGGTGGTTCCCTGCCATAAACTCTACAACAGAAGAAAGAAACGGTTGCAAAAAAAGAGTAAAATCCCATGACTGGAGGAACTCCCTGGTCAACCTCAGTAATAAGCTGAGATCCCTCATAAAATCCTCCAAAGTTAGTTCCGAAAACAAAATTACCACTGATTCTAAAGACAACCACAAAGCATTCTATAGCTATGTCAAGAATCTCAATGGCAGCACTCAGATCTGCTCCGAGTTACAGCACAATTGCACTAAATATACAGACCCAACTGATATTGCCAATATCCTGGCAGATAGGTTCTAACTTTGGCTGCACAGGTAAAAAACATTCTCCAAAGCCAAGAACACAGCATCCATGGGACCTGACAACATCCCAGGCTGCGTTCTACATGAACTACAGAATGAACTGACACCCTACCTAAGCACCATGTTCAATCATAACCTCACCTTAGGCTTTGTGCCCACTGAATGGCACATAGCAACGGTTATCCCACTCCACAAAGGGGGAACCACCACAGACCCTGGGAACTACCCATTAGCCTAATGAGCCTGGTCTGCAAGGCCATGGAACGTATCATCATGGAACTCATAAACAAAGACATTGGTAATCTCCAAACTCTGGACTCTACCCAATTCGGATTTGTAAAAGGCAGATCATGTCTCCTAAACCTGATTGACTTCTTTGAAGCAGTCACCAAAGCCACAGATGAGGGTAAGGTGGTTCACACAGCTTATCTAGATCTTGCCAAGGCTTTCGACACCATCCCCCACTCTGTAATTATAGATAAGCTCACTAAACTAGGTATAAATCCCTATGTCACAAGATGGGTTGCCAACTGGCTCATGGACAGAACCCATACTGTGAAAGTAGCAGACTCCAAATCAGACTTCAGACCAGTGATAAGTGGAGTACCACAGGGTTCAGTCCTGGGTACTCTCCTATTTGGTATTTATTTTTCTGAAGTACAGGCTAACACAGAAGGTCTTTGGTCAACAAAGTTCGCCGATGACTGCAAACTAGGAGCCATAATTGAAACTCCTAATGATGTGGACATCCTACAAAAGGGTCTCACTGAGATAGATGCCTGGTGTCAAAGCCATGGCCTCAAGCTGAATGCTAAAAAGTACATTGTCATCCCCTTTGATAAAAACTTTGTACCCAGCTTTACTCAGTCGCATATCGCCTACTCAGAGGTGATCTCTGCCTAACATACAAAGCTGTCAAACCCAGAGCTGTTGGACATGCTCCACTTAAAGAAATCCCAATCCCTCTGAACTACACACTCCAGGGACCTAAACCCTGTCACCACAATAAACCGAACATGCTGGAGGGATAGATTCCTGTCCCAGAGACTTCCCATACTCTGGAACAAACTATATTAAACAAAGCTCCTCATTAGTACTCCAAGAAAAATCTTGATGATTGGATGGGAAATAGGAAATTCACCCTGGGGATCACCTCGGTGGCTCTGCTCGACAGGGGCACAGGAAAATAATTTTCTTGGGTGACGAAAGCCAAGGTACCTTTTTGGCTAGGCTTGTATAGGCCCTAGGGCCGATAGCCTAGTACCTACCTATGAATGAAATTCCCCCTAACCAAAGTGTTTGGCACTATTTGGATGGACTCCAGTTTGATCAAGTAGGCCTCGTGCTCATCATGATCCATGGAGGGGGGATCTATAACTAGCTATGACTTGAATGGGGGGGGGGGTCTTACCCAGAGTAATCTGAACTTGGGAGTAACTCCATGGAGCTGTCTTGTCTAAGTAGTCAGGAGGAGAATTAATCTCTAACATAGATAGAGATACTGCCTCCTTTGGTTCTCAAATGTTTGTTTCGCGGTCTGAAAGTGTGAAAGGCATTGTAGCCTTGTAAGACCGGGGTACTCTGAGGCCTTGAACCATTTTTTTTGACTGCACAGACATCTGCATCCTCCAGTGACAGGAGTGCTACCAGGGTGTGCAGTTTTTAGTTTAAGCTCCTAGCGTTTAGCAGCATAACCCTTATTTTGTTATGATTGGCACTTTTCATGTTGGCAATTTTGTTTTTGAGGCCTTACATAAAAAAGGCACTATGGGGGAGGCAACAGCCTTTGTCAGCAGCCAAAATTCTAGTAGTATCAGGTGCAAACAGTCTCTAGCAAAGCAGCGAGGTTGGTCAACCATGTCATCCCAGGCTGACAGAAGCTGGATCCCCTTGGAATGACACCAAAAACTAAGCCAATTATTGAAAGCAATTAATTTTTTGTTTATACTGTGGCATCATTCTAGGTAAGGGTAATATGCTGCTCAAGGCTAAGGGCATACCTGCCTGGGATACATACTCAGAAAGCTCAATCTTGTCTCTCAATTATAGTCCAGTGAGTCATGTCTCAGTTTGTTCACTCCAACATGAGCTATGACAAAGTGATAATGATAGTTTTTGCTGAGAGACCAGAGTGCATGTGTGATCTGACGAATCCTGGCACTAGACAACCAGATGACCATGACTTTCACCTTATCTAACCCGGTGAGTGGGACATCTGTGTGTCTCACTATGGAGTCTCCAATGACAAGAAAATGTGGTTTATGAGTGTTACGCCTTAAGGGCTTGGTAGGTGAGACACTGGTAATGCTGTGTGACCTGGGTGCTGTGGAAACTGTTAGTTGTAGGAGTCTTGTGTTTTGGAGGTGTGTGGTGTTTCGGTAAGTTTTTTGAGAGAACCTCTGTGTATGTTGATTTATGTGTCGGACGCATACTATGTGTAAGAGTGTTACTGTTTTGAGTGCTAGAGAGCAGGGATTCAAGACTCTTGGTGTAGATTCAACTCAATCTAGTACAGATTGCGAGAGATATTAGTAGAAGTTTGTCAGTGTATATGAGGCAGTTGCTACACTGCCTCAGGAGCCCAAGTCAACAAGGCTGGCAAGAGAAACAAAGGTAGTCCCAACTGTCCACAATGCTAGGTTTGAAGAACTGTTATCACAAATGGGGTGCTTTCTGGACTAATCTCGGAGGTACTCTGTAGATGGGTGTTTCTGACAGGGTTTGTGTCTGGTGGTTTTATAGGTCACAGCTCACTAGCAATACTTCTTAGACCGGAAATGTACAAAAGATGAGGACTATACTAATGTACTACACCTGTATCAAAAGGAAAACTTGTTGAGATTATCTGTCCAGCTATGGTGCACAATTGCGCAGCAGTGTATGGTGCTGTGCAATTCACAAACAAGCAGAAACCCGCTCAAACTCGGGACTTAAATACCAGAAGCTAAAAACTAAGAGAAAAACCTTTAAAAGTTCAAAAGAACCAATGAGGGTGCTTAATCCAAGCCCTAGACCAATCTCCCTTCACTAGACAAGTTCCAATCAGCACACTTCTCTCACAAGGGTGCAGGAGGGTCCCTTCTAATCAAAGACGGCTTAGAAAATGTGCTCAAAATACATCAGCCACTACAAACAGACCCAGATGCAGCAAACCTGTACCTGGACTATGCTACAGCTGTTAGCTATACTAACTTATGCAGGGAACACTAAAAAATGATGTAAACAGCAGCAAGACACTAAACATGTTTTAAACAACAGAAAAACAGCAAGGAGACACAAGAATGTTTTAAACAGCAAACAAATCAGTTATTTTAAACACTGCTTGGTGGGAAAATAGACAAACACAACAGATGCTTAGCAAACAGTGAAAAGTAGCAACAATTACTTTGCAATCAGTGAAAATAGCAAAAAGGGTTTGCAAACAGTGAAAACAGCAACAAAATATTATTTAACACACACAGTAAGGCAGACAAATGCAGTACAAACAGTGCAGTTTAGTTTAGAGTATTAAAATACAGTATTAAATAAGCAGAACACAATAAAAAGTACAGTAAATAGTATAATCAAGCAAAAAAAACAGGCAAGTATGTTTTTTGGGAGCTCAGAATCCTCTAGTCTGGAATCTCAGCTCAAAGTTGATCCCTTTTACTTTTCAAAACACAACTAATAGACGTTTGTTCATTTAAACCTGGATCCTTAGCAGATTCCAATGTTAACTGCCAGTTTAATTCCCTCATTAACAATTCATTTTCCCAGTCACCCCTCATATTCACTTTGTCTCACTCTTTCCAACACAAAAGATACAACTTTGTTAATGTTTGCACAATCCTTAGCATATTTTGCCACTGCATTAACATCATCATGCTTGTGTATAGCATGTACATGCTGATAAACATGCTTTTTAATGTTTTTAGCCTTCCCAACATAAAATGCAGGACAAGAAAGACATGCTGCCAAGTAAACAATACCTGAAAAGTTACAATCAAAGCATCCTTGTCCATAAATTACCCTGTCCCCTAAAGTAATGGTTACCTGCATTAATGAAAAGACACTGTTTGCATCTCCCACATTTAACCATTCCTTTATTGGAATTATTTGCCTCACAATTTTGTCCCTTCCAACTTTGTTTTTATGTCATGCCTGTTCCTATAAGTAAAATGGGGTACCTTCCCAATTTTCTCCATCAAACCTTTCTTCCCATAAAAATATTCTAGTGCTTTCTAACAAGAGCTTGTATATAGTACAGTTGTGTACACTTACCATAAATGTAGATGTTCGAGTGTCTTCACTGTTGCAGTCATGACTGTAGGGTTCTCCCCTGACGGCAGGCAGTCCTCGGTCAGCCAGAATCCCAAAGTCTGGGTCCGGCGTCGGCTGTTCAACCATGCTCCCTGACGTCAGAACGCCAGGAGTACAAAGCTGACAGCTGACGCCATGTTCTCCAGTTTTTCTTGCCCCAGATGTCAGGAGTCCCAAAATGAGTAAGGTCCCATATCCTTTGCAAATACACCTCAGAAGAATGGTGAAAAAAGGAACCACACAAAAGTAAAAATAAGAGGGGACAGGAGGGAGGGAAACCCAGACAGCAACAGTGAAGACACTCGAACATCTACATTTATGGTAAGTGTACACAACTGTACTATGTTCATCGTGTTTCACTGTTGCAGTCATGACTGTTGGGTAGAATCCCAAAGCAGAATGAAAGGGAGGTTGTCATAAAGTAGAAGGGGTGGCTAAAAGGCCCTGCAAGACTGCAGAAGCAAAGTCTGCCCTAGACTTAGAGTAGAGAGGTAGATTGTAGTGCTTTGAAAAAATATGCACTGAACTCCAAGTTGCAGCTTCCAAAATGTCCTTGGTAGGAACTCCCCTGAGGAAGGCAGCTGAAGTTGCAGCAGCTCTGTTGGAATGAGTCCGTATACTCCCTGGGATTTACTTTCCATGGTGTGAATAACAAAATCTGATTCCATGAGCAATCCATTTAGAAATGGTCTGTTTTGAAATGGCTTTACCTTGGGAACTTGAAGCATAAGAAACAAACAATTGCTCTGATTTTCTGATGTCCTTGGTTCTGTCCAGGTAAAAATGTAGTTGTCTGTGTACATCCAAGGAATGTAAGATCCTTTCCCCTTTATTTTGAGGAGTAGGGAAAAAAGTTGGCAAGTGGATAGTTTGATTTAAAGCCACTTTTGGAAACCACCTTAGGCATGAATGTAGGATTAGTCCTCAAAGACACCCTGTCTTGATGAAAAATAATATAAGGTTCCACAGCAATAAGAGCTTGCAACTCTGAAACTCTCCTGGCATAGGTCAGAGCTAACAGGATGGCTGTTTTCCAAGATAAAAACTTGATGTCAGAAGAGGCAGCAGGCTCAAAAGGAGGTAAGGTGAGCTTTTCCAAAACATAGTTCAGATCCCAAGCAGGAATGGGAGGAGATCTAGGAGGTCTTAATTTCTTAGCTCCTCTGAGAAACTGTCTCATGAGCTGGTGGGGAAAGATTGGAGGGTCTGTATTATAATGAGTGGAAATAGCAGAGGCATGTATCTTAATGGAAGAGAGAGAGAGAGACCCTTATGTAAGAGATTTGTCAGGTAAAGTAAAATCAAAGGAATGTTAGGAAGAAGAGGATCAGAATCCTGAGCCTGCATCCAGGAACAAAATCTTTTCCATTTTCCTGCATAAGATTTTCTAGTGCTAGGACGTCTGGCTTCTAAAATGACATCCATAACCTGCTTGGATAGGAGAGAAGGAATCAAAGACCCTGGATTAACCAGGCCGCCAGGCTGAGAGTTCTGACATGGGAGTGTAGAACCTGACCCTGATGTTGGGACAGAAGGTTCGGAGTCTGTGGTAAAACCCAAGGGGGCTCCAGACATAGGTTTTTCAGAGTAGGGTACCAAAACTGTCGAGGCCAATTTGGGGCCAGCAAGATTATCATCTTGGGCTTGTCCTGTTTGATCTTTAATAATACCCGTAGAAGAAGAGGAAGAGGCGGAAAGGCATATCCCGAGAGGTTTCTCCAGCTGAATGATTGTGCATCCACTTTCCAAGCTTGTTCGTGGAAAGTCCTGGTGCAAAAATTCTGTAGTTGATGATTGAGATGGGATGCAAAGAGGTCTATGTGAGGACATCCCCAGACTGCTGTTATCATCCTGAATATTTCGGTGTCCAGCATCCACTCGTGTGGATCCGAAAGGTATCTGCTCAGATTGTCTGCCAGGAAGTTTTGCTTCCCTGGTAGAAACTGAGCTTGAAGGTCCAGATTGCAAGCTAGAGCTGTGTTCCATAGATCCATGGCGAGTCTGCAAAGGGGGTAGGAATGAGATCCCCCTTGCTTGTTTATGTACCACATAACTGTGATGTTGTCTGTCCGTATCAGTAGTTGTCCTGGTTGCAGAAGATTCCTGAAGGCCATTAGAGCTTTCTGAACGGCACACATTTCCTTTAAATTGATATGCAGGTGCTTCTGATCCTTTGTCCAAAGGCCCTGCAGACAGTTGCCCTGAAAATGGGCTCCCCATGCATAATCCA
Organism: Protopterus annectens; assembly: GCF_019279795.1. Taxonomy (NCBI): domain Eukaryota; kingdom Metazoa; phylum Chordata; order Ceratodontiformes; family Protopteridae; genus Protopterus; species Protopterus annectens. The sequence continues at coordinate 543,683,054 of NC_056744.1, forward strand.
AGGCGTCCGTGGTTAGTATCCGAGTGGCAGGAGGCAGACAGAAGGGTTTTCCTTTGTTTAGAGTACATGCCTTGGACCACCAAAGGAATTCCTTCTGAATACAAGGCAGGACGGAGATCAGTATGTCTAAACTGTGGCAATGTTGAGACCATACACTTTTTAGGTACCACTGTATTTTCCTCATGTGTAGTCTTGCATATGGTACGAGAAGGATGCAGGAGGCCATGTAACCCAAAGCCTGCAGGAATCTCCTTGCAGATAGCGGAGTTAAAGTTGCCAAGGTTTTGAAAGTTGAAGCCAGCTGAAAATGTTTTTCGTATGTTAGAAATGCCATCTGGGTTGTTGTGTTTAAAGAAGCGCCCAGAAAAATTATCTGTTGTGAGGGTGTCAAATTTGACTTTTTTATGTTTACAGTGAATCCCAGGAACTTGAGAAGATAGATCCTGAACAAACTGTAGATGCTGGAGTAAGACCTCCTTGCTGTCTGCCTGAATAAGACAGTCGTCCAGATAAGGGTAAATTTGAATTCCCTTGAGTCTGCAGTAAGCTACTACTGGAGCCAGGCATTTGGTGAAGACCCTGGGCGCAGTAGACAATCCAAAGGGCAGCACAGAGAATTGAAAGTGCCTCGATCCGGCCTTGAACCTGAGGTATTTTCTGTGTTCCTGCCTGATGGGAATGTGTAAATATGCCTCCTTTAAATCCAAAGTTACCATCCATGCATTTTTGGACAGCATTGAAAGTAGCTGCTGTAGAGTAAGCATCTTGAATTTTGGAATCTCTAGAAAGGTGTTCAAGACTGACAGATCCAGAATGGGTCTCCATGAATTTTGCTTCCTGGGGACTAGAAAGAGCCTTGAGTAAAAACCTTGCCCCATCTCTGAAAGTGGAACTAGTTCTATGGCTTTCATAGCCAAAAGAGCTTCCACTTGGTTTAAGGCCTCTGTCCATTGATGTTTTAGAAGATCTGGCCATCCGCTTGGCCTTGGTAGGGTATGAAAATGGAATTTGTAACCTCTTGAAACCACATCCAGAACCCACTTGGGTTATAAGAGTCCAATTTCGGTGAAAAAGAGAAAGTTTTCCCCAGGCAAGAAGTTCCTGCAGCCCAACAGAGGGAGTCATTGAGTCTGTTTCCTATGAGTTTGCAACCTGTCCTCTCCTCCCCTGGGGGTGGAAGCAGTCCACTGTCTTGGTCTATAAGAGGCTTGTGTTTGAGGCCTTCCTCGGGAGCGTCTGTATCTACCCCTCTGAGGCCTGTCTGAATTGGGAAAGGACCAATTTTTTGTAGGCCAATTCCTGCTAAATCTGGGTGGCTGTACTTGTAAGAAATCTTTAACTGTTTGCATGGATTTCGCCTTGTCCTCCATCTTTTTAATCACCTCTTCAGCTTTAGATCCAAACAAAACATTATGCTGAACAGGAGCATCCAATAATTTAGCTTTTACTTGTTCTGGCAAATTTTGTTCCTTTAACCATGCATGCCTTCTAATTACTGTGTCAGAGGCAGCAGCCCTACAACAAGCCTCCAAGGCATCAAATCCACAGTGTAAACCATGCTTCCCAACTTGTTCAGTGGCATGCATTAAGTCATGTAATTCCTTATCTGCACAGGCGGAAATGGAAGTAAGCTTTTGTTTTAAAACAGACAAGAGAAATTGCTGGTATTTCAGCATATGAAACTGACAGTTTAAAGCCCTAATAGATAAAGTAGCAGAAGTGTACACTTTTTTGCCCCATCTTTCTAAAGATCTAGAATCCTTCTCAGTGGGAATGGGGTTTTTAGCAGAAGCGGCCTTAACTCCCTTAGGACCCTGAGAAATGGTTTCAGGGTCAGCAGTAGGGTTCTTGTATAAAAACTGGTGGGAATCAGGAACCCTGTAATATCTGTCAGGCTTAACAGGAGCAGGAGGAAAAGAGTCAGGGGTTGTCAGCCTCCGAAAAAGCATCATCCACAATATCCAAAATAGGAGGAATAGCCAGGGGTCTAATGTTAGGGAAGAAGAAAATCCCTTAGTCTTTTCTTAGATTCCGAATACTCCTGTCCTTCCCAGTGGAAATGTTCCCTCATTTCATGCAAAGTTTCCCCAAAAGAGAAATCCTCAGGGGGAGAAGCTGAAGGAATGGATTCCTCAGCATCAGAATCCTCATAAGGAGGGAAAGAATATTCCTGGTCAGAAGAAGAAACTGAAGAAACAGAAGCCTGATCAGAGGAGTCATAATAAACTTCCTGCTTTGGCCTTTTATCTGGAGGGGGATGTGAACCCCTAATCATAGTAAGTAAATCCTCCATCTTAAGTAACTGTTTCTGTGACTTGGGAGCCGGATCAGAAGAAGCCTGTGTTGCAGTCTTTGATTTGGAAGGAGTCTTTGCCTTTGTCTTTGCCTTTATTAGAAGCTGAGTAGGCCTGAAAACCCCCTCGGAAGCCGGTACCTGCACAGCGGCTCCGGACCCATCCGAAGGAGCATTGTCCGAAGGTCCTGCAATAGAAATATTCAAAGGCCTAGTTGGCTCCTCGTGGGAGTCCGTTTCGGCCATCGGTTCCGAAATGGCCAATGACAGGGGCTGCAAAAGTGCCTCACTGACGACGGCCGAACCTGAAGCTGGCTCTGCTTGTGCGATATCGTCAGATTTGGACCTCGGAGGCCTGTCTTTGTCCTTGCGTCGTTTGTGAACTCCGGTAGCCGGAACCGTATCCGACGACATTTTGCAATTAAAATGCCTACTGAAGTAATGAAATGCAAAATCGTACCTTTGTTTAATTGTACGTTGATTGAATCTAGCACAAAACCAACAACTAGCTACGTCGTGGTCAGGGCCTAAGCAAGGAATACAGTAAGAATGAAAATCCTTATGAGGTATTTGCTTCCCACATGAAATACAATTATTAACTTTTTCTGACATCGGACTGGAGCAAGAAAAAAAAGTTTCCCCAACGGGGTTACTTAGCTTTGATTAGGAGAAGAAACTCTTCGGACTGAAGTTTGTTCAGAAAAGATTGTCAGGAGTCAGCCGACCGGCACTTGCGAACTGCTATCACTGCACGGCAAGAAAGACTGGAGAACATGGCGTCGGCTGTCAGCTTTGTACTCCTGGCGCTCTGACGTCAGGGAGCATGGTTGAACAGCCGACGCCGGACCCAGACTTTGGGATTCTGGCCGACCAAGGACTGCCTGCTGGCAGGGGAGAACCCTACAGTCATGACTGCAACAGTGAAACACGATGAACATCCCTGTTATCTGTAGAATATCTTCTTCTTTCGGCTGCTCCCGTTAGGGGTCGCCACAGCAGATCAACTGTTTCCATTTCTTCCTGTCCTCTGCATCTTGCTCTGTCACACCAACCACCTGCATTGTCCTCTCCCACCACATCCATAAACCTTATCTTAGGCCTTCCTCTTTTCCTGTTACCTGGCAGCTTCATCCTTAGCATATTTTTCCCAATATACTCTGCATCCCTCCTCAGCACATGTCCAAACCAACGTAATCTTGCCTCTCTGGCTTTGTCTCCAAACCTTCCAGCCAGGGCTGACCCTCTAATATACTTATTCCTAATCCTGCCCATCCTCGTCACACCCAGTGCAAATCTTAACATCTTCAACTCTGCCACGTCAAGCTCAGACTCCTGCCTTTTTGTCAATGCCACTGGAAAGCACAAGCCAACTATTGATCCTCAACAGCCTTAGAGGGGTGGGCTTTTCATCAGCAGTAAAGCTCTGAAGGGCTCTGTGCCCAAACTTGTCTTTTAGTCATCTCAGCTTAGGCTGCATGACAATTTGGGAGTTTGAAAGGTGCCCTGAAGCTTTGGAAGTTAGATGGCTATTATATTCTTAGCAGGACATAACCCATAAACCGAAGGCTACTGTAGCAGTGATCAATATGATGAACATCTAATTGACACAACTGTGTAAATTGCTGTTCTTTACAGGTAGGGTTAAACTCATCAATCAAACCAGTCAAAAGGGCACTTAATAAACAAAGAAAAGCAGAACACAAACAATTTAAAAGCTGTGTAGCAGACTGATGGAAAACTCCAGCAAGCCATTCTCACATTTGTAATGAGAAAACTCTAAAGGGCACCTGAAGGCTTCTCCCAATACACATGAACAAGGGTGGCAAAGTGTTGGGAGGGATGTTTCCAGGCTAGCAGCTTGTTAAAGTGCTACTTTTTAGAGTTTGTGGGGGAGCAGACATACATGCATACATTCTGGAAAAATGCGCATCAGACCTGAGCAATATCTGTTTTACTTGCTGCACACAGTTTAAAAGTGATGCTGTAGGGGGAACTCACAATGTTGCATTTGATAGCTAAGCATTTAGAGCAATGTTTACTGCAGTATGCTCACCTGTTCCTTTGCTACTTTCACAAAGCCAAGCACCCTATTAAGATGTGGCAGGCTAATAAGTGCACCCATCCGTGTGTCCTCAAGCAGGGGGTCACCAATTTTGATTGCTCGTGTGCGTTTCACCACTTCTGCCACAAATTTTTCCATAATCTCTCTTTGAACAAATACCCTTGTACCATTACAGCAAACCTGAAAAACAAAGGAAAGATGTTAAATTGTTGTCCGATGCATGCTGTATTTAACAAAATAAAGCATGCTACCATACTTCAAAATCTAAATTTCTTAGAGACTTAGTACTCTAAATTCCTTCAAAATGTGGATATTGTAAATTTCTGCCTGTTATCAAGACCCTATCTCATGCTCAGCTGCTTTTATTTTAATACCCCTACAAGCACTGCTAGATTGCAAGGTGCAGCAGCTGCAGCAAAATGCATTTGCAGTACACAGAAAGGAAGTCGGTTCAATGGAGTGCACAGAGGGGGTGATTAATGCACAACATTTAAAGCTGTCAAATATATATATATATATTTTTTTTACTGTTTAAAGGTTTACTTGAAGAAACCAAGGAACATATTTGTCCATGGAGAAACTTACACATCTAGTGTCATTCAACACTGGCCAAATGTAATTTAATTTCAAACTAATGAAAACTGAATCTGTTAATAAAATGTGATCCTTCAAGTTAGGAATTGTTTTGAGAAACATGCCATAATAATGAGATTGAAAATACCAAAGAAAACACACAGATATGCATTCAGAAATTTAAGTACATCTTTTTGCGACCAGATTTTTATAAAGCTGAGTGCCACAACTTAACAAAAAACAGTGAAGATTTTCATCTTTCCTGTGGAATGATTTCACACACATGTGCGCGCGCACACAAGTTGCAATCTTTTAAACATTAGCCTGGATAATGTACATTCACCAAATGATCTTAAAAGGAAGACTTCTGGAATGATCTGGCTAGTAGGATCACCTTGTCAAAACTCCTCAGGGAAGCATAAATTTCAGTACCATGCAAGTCATCTGTGGCCCACATCAGAGCCTCGGCTCCAGTAAAGGGGACATATTCACTGCTAAAATAACTCATCCCAATCCCCAAATAAATATTTTCATCTTTAAAAAGACAGAAGGGTTTAAAACATCGGAAACCCCTCTTAAGGAAAAATCCGTATGCAATTAACTAAGCAGAAGAAACGTGCACTGCCCAAGCACTGAAAACTAAAATGAATACCACTAGTGGAAGTTATAGGAGACCAGATGTCATAATGGCTAAGTTCTTCACTCCCAGGGTTCTTTCTCAACTTCCGGCCAATGGCTGTTTGGAGTTTGTATATTCTCCCAGTGTCTCTGTGAGGGTTCTTCCACCAATGAAAAACATGCTGAGCATTTCCATCTCAAACTTGTGCAAGAATGCAGCTGTGGGCAGCAACACAGTCTCTAGATGGCTCACTATAGGGGGAAGAGCTGTATTGGCCAACCACTTCACACATCTACTCTGGTGCACGGTATCCTCAAGATAAGAGAGCAGGGATAACAGACTGCATGCTGTGGCAGAGCAAGCCACACAGTGGTGTAAAAATATGCTCTAGGTGATCCAGTCATGTTGACTAATGTCGGGAAATGGGCATGTGAAAAATGGGTTGAGGGTCAGCCCTATTCCGACCTATATGAGGGACCCATGCTAATGGGGGGAGGAGTATATGTGCCCATACTGGCCAGTTTATGCCTGCCAAATCCCAGCAGCCCTGGGTCAATAAGCTACTGGACAGTCAGTGTCCAGCTGCCCTGCTTGGGTTACATGGGATAGTTTTGTTGAGCAAAAACCAATCAACCTGCCACACGAAGTAAGAATTGCTATGCTCAGTGTAGGTTCACTGACCGGACGGTGCTTGGAAGTGGATGACATGACGGAAAGGAGGAGGCTGGACATCATATGTATCCAGGAAACAAGATGGAAGGGCAGAGCATCAAAGCCACTTAGCTCAAGATCCAGAATCTCCTACTCCAAGGAAGAAAGACTGGAAATGGTGCGGGAATTGTGGTGAGGGAGATGCTTCAGATGGGAATGAGGGAAGTCATTATAATTAGTGACAGACTCATGGTAATCAAGATTCCAGTATAATGGCAGAACAGTATTCATAATCTCAGCTTATGGCCCACAGAAGGGCTGTGGCAGTGAGGAAAAGAGTGCATTTATATAGCAGCTGCAGGACCTGCTATATAAAATAGGACAACATGAATTTGTGTTGATAATGGGTGACCTGAAATTCACATATCATGACAGAAAGAACAGGATAAGTGAACTGCCTGGGACCACATGGGTGGGGCAATAGGAATAGAGAGGAGGCTATTCTAGACTTCTGTCTAGCAAACGGCTTGATGTACCCAACACATGGTTTTGAAAAAGAGAGTCGCAGGATCACAAATAAGAGTGATCAACATGCAACTTGGGTAGACTTCCTCCTGGTAAGGAAAGGGCACTGGGGTCAAACCAGCGATTACAAAGTCATCCCCAATAAAAACAGTATGCCCACAACATAAAAAAGTTATGTACTTACCATAAAGTTCCATGTGTGTTGTCCATCTCCACCTTTATTCTTACTTGTGGGTCGGATCCGATCCATCGGATCGGTCTCACCCTTTTTCAAAAGCTAGAGGCCTTCAGCATTTTCCTTACCCATATTGCAGTTCCCTAAACCCTCAGATCTTGTTAGACCATAACAGAAAAAAATTACTCTTTGTTAATAAGGAGAAATGAATCGTAGGCACTAAACAGCCTATAATTGCAAAGTACCATGCAAAGGTAAGGGAAAACAGCTCTTGTACTTTACAAAAAAGCACCTAAACAGGCATGTCCAAGGGTCAGCTTCCGGTGATTTCTCCTGTTCACCTGGTGAATCTGGGTATACTGGGGCAATGCGGCAACTGCCTCATGTACACAGACAACCCTCTCCTCCTACAACCCAACACTACAACCTGCGAGAGATGCACTTACATAGCCAAACTGGAAGCAAAGCTCTCTCCAGTCAAGATTGTGCTAGACAGTCAAAAGGAGAAGGTTAACACCTGCACTACACCTCAAGCAACACACAGCCCTTCAAAACCCACACCATCAACACCTACACATAGCAACACTAAACCCACATATGCTGAAGCCCTTAACATTAACCTGCCCAAGCAACAAGGACCTCCGAAGCTGAAACACAAACACCAGTCACAACCAAAGTGAGACACAGCTCACAACACCAGTGTGCCACCCAACAGCCCCTAAGGCAAAACAACGTATCCAACACTTTAGTCATAGATGACTCTATAGTCAGGCACACCAGGCTGAACAAGGAGAAAATTACAGTCAGTTGCCTGTCGGGTGCCAGGATCCGCCACATAACGCATGCACTCAAGTCACTCCACAACAAGTACAAATACGACTCTGTCATTGTCCATATTGGAGTGAATGACTTGAGACGTACCTTCCTGGACTACATGAAAACAGACATGGAAAAGCTCTCTGCTTATGTGGCCCAGGCAGGTATGACCCTAGTCCTGAGTAGCATCCTGCCTTCACCCAGAATACCACCACAGTATGAGGATAAAATGATTGACTTCAACAATTGGCTAAGCTTCTGGTGCCATTCAAAGGGGATCCATTATCTGTCTGCCTGGGATGACATGATCGACAAACCACAATGCTTTGCCAGAGATGGTCTGCACCTGTCACCCCTGGGATTCAGGTTACTGGCTACAGCTCTTACCACCCCTATAGTGCCTTTTTTAGACAAGGTTCAAAGGGCAAAACCACCACCGTAACAGATACAAGCATGCAAAATCTAAAGGTAATGCTACTCAATAATAGAAGTCTAAACCTCAAAATGCACTTTCTCGAGGCACTCCTAAAAATGGAGAACATCAATATCTGTTATGTAACAGAGACCTAGTTCAAGGATCCAGAGAGCTCCCCTGCAATACCAGGCTACAACTCTTACCAAACCTTTCGGCCACCAAACCATGACCAAAACACTAAAGGTGAGGAGTGTCCATATTCACCAAGGATATTCACACCTCCAGGCCAGTTGCCCAACACAATGCATCTGAAATTCTCCAGGTGCAACTAACACTAGGTAAGACTGCAATCCAAACTGTAGCTTGCTACAGATCCCCCACCATGCCCCAAGATTTTCACTACACCTTTCTAAACATACTGGAAAATATTAAGATACAATTAAACACCCTAATACTAGGTGATTTCAACTACCCTGCCATTAACTTGGAAAACTAGTCGGGTACCAACACCTTTTCCCAATGGTTCTTGGAATTCATAAATTCCAATGCCCTGGATCAACTAATCCATTGTCCCACCAGGGGCTCCAATTTCCTAGACCTGGTCATTACCAACATGGGAAATAGATGCTCCACAGCAGTGGTCACCCTCTCATTGGTCAGGTCTGACCATAAGCAAATCACCCTTGACATCCACATCCCACCCCCCAGTAAGGAAACCTACGTAAAAAACGTCTCCAAAGCCAACTTCATGCTACTCAAGTCAGAAGTGACAAACTTCATGACACCCATGCAGGTGGGAGCTGAAAATTAGACAGCTGAATCCTACACTAAGGCACTGTGTGAGCACATCCACTTGTGCATGAATCATGCCATCCCAAATAGAACAAAGATGCCCTCCTCCAAAAAAAGGATGCCAATCTGGTGGTCCCCTGCCATAAACAAACTATACAACATAAGAAAGAAACTGTTGCAGAAAAGAGGAAAATCCCAGGATGCAAAAAACTCTCTTACCAGCCTCAGTAAGAAGCTGAGATCCCTCATAAATAATCCTGCAAAGCTAGTTACGAAAATAAAATTGCCAAAGATTCCAAAGACAACCACAAGGCATTCTATAGTTATGTCAAGAATCTAAATGGCAAAGCTCAGATATGATCTGAGCTACAACAGAATGGCATCAAATAATTTAGTGCCAACTTCACCCCCTCTCACCTCCTAAAGGGCCCATCTCAATACCAAAAGAATGCCAAATTCTGGTAATCACAGCCACACAGGTAGAAACCGCACTCTCCAAAGCCAAGAATACAGCATCCATGGGATCAGATAACATCCCAGGCTGTGTACTACATGAACTACAAAATGAACTGGCACCTCACCTAAGTGCCATGTTTAATCATAGCCTCACCGCAGGCTTCATGCCCACTGAGTGGAGCACAACTACAATTATCCCACTCCACAAGGGGGGATCCACCATGGATCCCGGGAACTATCGTCCCATCAGTCTGACGAGCCTGATCTGCAAGGGCATGGAACTTATAAACAAAGACATTGGCAACCTTCAAACACTGGACCCCACCCAGTCTGGGTCCATGAAGGGCCGATCTTGTTTCCTGAACCTGACAGACTTCTTCGAATCAGTCTCCAGAGCTCTTGATGAGGATAAGGCGGTCCACACAGCCTATCTGGACCTCGCCAAGGCTTTCGACACCATCCCCCACTCTGGAATCATAGATAAACTTACTAAGCTGGCATAAATCCCTACGTCACTCGATGGGTTGCCAACTGGCTTACTGACAAAACCCAGACTGTAAAAGTAGCAGACTCCAAATCCAGCACCAGGCAAGTGACAAGTGGAGTACCTCAGGGTTCAGTCCTGGGACCGCTCTTGTTTAGCATCTACTTCTCTGACGTACAGGCCAACACTAAGGGACGCTGGCTAACAAAGTTTACAGATGACTGCAAACTGGGAGCCATTACTGAATCCCCAAATGATGTGGATATTCTACAAAAGGACCTTACAGAAACAGATGCTTGGTGCCACAGCCATGGGCTCAAGCTTAATGCCAAGAAATGTATAGTTATCCCCTTTCGGAAAAAACATTTACCCATGAATTACCATATAGGAGGCAGTACACTAAACCCAGAAAGTGTGATGAGAGACTCAGGGACACAGGTGGACAGTGGTCTCCCCTTCGATAACCACATTGCCACAACAGTCAGGAAATCCTTCTATGTGGCACACCTCATTACTAAGGGCTTTTCATCCAGAAAAAAGGAGGTCATTGTCCCGCTGTACTCATCCCTCATTAGACCCATTATAGAGTACAATGCCCAGTTTGGTATGTACCTCACAAGACATCTGCAACAGCTAGAAAGGCCGCAGAAATACTTCACTAAAAGAATCACAGGCCTAAAGCAGATGTCCTATTCTGACCGTCTAAAAAAACTCCACCTATAGTCTGTGGTATATCATCTACTCAGAGGCAATCTCTGCTTAACATACAGGGCCATGTCAAACCCTGAGCTGTTGGACATGCTCCACTTAAAGAAATCCCAATCCCTCGAGCCACACACTCCAGGGATGTAAACCTTGTCATCACAATGAACAAAAACATGCTGGAGGGATAGGTTCCTGTCCCAGAGACTTCCCATACTCTGGAATTGACTGCCCATACATGCCAAGCAGAGCACCTCCTTGGCCCTCTTCAAAAGGAACCCTGACGATTGGATGGGAGATGGGAAATTCACCCCAGGGATCACGTCAGTCGCCCTGCTAGACAGGGGTCCAGGGAAGTAAATATTTGTGGGAAGAAATATCCAGGGAATTGTGGCTAGGCTTGTATAGGCCCTAGGGCTGACAGCCTAGTACCAACCTATTAACCTATGAATTAAGGCTATAGGTAAAAATATTTTTAAGTGGTTTCTGAGGCTATATAGTCCAAAGGTTACCCAGTTACTACTACCCAGCCTCCCAGGAGCGTAGGCAGGGGGTAAGGTGGGTGGGTTGTCAGAATAAAGGCAGAGATGGACAACACACGTGGAACGTTATGGTAAGTACATAACTTGATGTGGTCAATCTCACCTTTATGCTCATTTGTGGGACCGCATCCCAAGATACCTGATTCTTGGGTGGCTCATGTCATGGGAGAATATTCCTCAGGACCATAGAAACAAAGGATGCTCTACTCCTGGAGGCCAAATACACCCTGTAATGAGTAATAAAGGTATGGGGGCTTGCCTATGTGGCTGCAGCACAGATACTGTCCAAAGGCAGTCTTGCTTGGAAAGCTGAAGTAGCAGCCATCGCCCTGGTGGAATGAGCTTTGGCAGGTGCTGGGAGAGTCTTGTTCTTAGAATTGTAAACAAAGGAAATGCATTCAGAGAGCCATTTGGATAACATAACCTTAGATACTGGTAAGCCTTAGTGTTAGAACAGGAAATGAATAGCTGATCTAGATTTTCTGAATTCTGCAGTTTTATGTAGGTAGAAATGTAAGTGTCTACGAACGTCCAATAGATGTAACAAATATTCTCCTTTATTCTGAAAATTTGGGAAGAATAACGGTAACTCAATAGATCGATTGAAGTTACTTTCAGATACAACCTTGGGCAGAAAGGAGGGGTTGGTGCGTAAAGAAGCTCTGTCCTTATGAAAAATCAAGTATGGTGGTTTGACAGATAAAGCTCGTAATTCTGAAACTCTCCCTAATGAGGTGATAGCCACTAAAAACGTCTTCCAAGAAAGAAAGAAATTTTAAGTCACAGATAGCAGAAGGTTCAAAGGGAGGGTAGATATGTGATAACACAAAATTTAGAGCCCAAGGTAGAGATGGGTCATTGTACGGAGGCCTTAGAAGTATAGTTCTTTTCAAGAAAGCTCTACAAAGCCCGTTTGACATGATTCCGTAGCCATTTTCTCCTATATGAAAGTTCAAAATTGCTGCCATTTGAACTGTAATAGTAGCTGCAGCAGCACCTTCATTGAAAAGTTTAACCAAGAAATCTAATATAAAATGTCAGGAGCAGTAAAGGGATCAATCTAATTAGAATTCGCCCATTAAACAAACTTCTTCCATTTTCCCTTGTACAATTTTCGTGTGGATGACTTATGCGAAGAAATTAAAATGAGTCTTACAGAAGAGGAAAAGGAAGGAAACCTGGCTTATCAGGGGAATTGGAGCAGCTAGGCTGTCAGTTTGAGGTTTAGATTGGGATGAACCATTCCTGATGGGTGAGCCACAAGATCTGGAATGGGTTCCAGAATCCATGGTTTATCCTGAATACGAGGCCGAAGGAAGGGGAACCAGATTTGTTGAGGCCAATAGGGGCAAGTAGGATCATTGTCATCTTCAACAAACTTGCTTTCTGTAATAGTTTAGTAAGTGGAGGAATTGGTGGCTAGGCATAAAGAAGTCCCAGGGGCCAATTGTGAACATGTGCATCCCTTGGGGACTCGGCGCGGGGGGGGGGTCAACACAAAGTTTTTGCTGCATTTAGCATTGATGGGTGAAGCAAAAAGGTCACAGCAAGGTTGTCCCCATTTTCAGAAAATCTCTTCAGCAATTTTTTGATTGAGGAACCACTCGTGTGGCAATGGTATAGCTCTGCTTGATTTGTCTGCTATTACGTTGGACCAGAGGAGATTGAATCCACCACTGAAGATCCTTTTTGCATGAATTTATCATGATTTTGTATGTCTAATGGTAGTTCTAGAATTGACCTCTGCGTCGAAAGTAATCTCGTGAAAACAATGTAAAGGAATAAGGACAATTGAGGTGGCCATTTTGCACAGTACTTGTAGAACTAGTTTGGCAGAAGCATGTTTCTTTCTCATCAACATTCTTACGTAATACCGATAATCATCTACTCTGTCTTGTGGAAGTTTTGTTAGCATTCTTCTTTTGTCTACTACTTCTCCTATGAAGACCAATTTCTGACAAGGCTCTGGTGCATATTTTTTGTAGTTTACTGTAATCCTTAGAGAAGAACAGAGTTGTAGCATGGAGTCTTTGTCCTATAGCAAAAGATGCCTGGTCAAGGTGATTATGAGCCAGTCATCCAGATATGGAAACACTGAAGTCTCAGATGAGCCACAACTACTGCCACACATTTAGTGAATACTCTGGGGGCTGTAGTGAGACCAAAGAGTGGAGCTCAAAACTGGAAGTGACTGGCTCCTAGCTGGAAGCCCAAGTACCTTCTGGACTGTCTTTTCATCTGTATATGGTAGTACGCATCCTGAAGGTCTACAGAACACATCCAATTATCTTTTTCCAAAAAAGGAAGTATTGACTTGAGTGTCACCATCTGCAGCTTGCTCTTTTTACAGAGTTGTTTAGATTGCAGAGATCCAAAATGGGTATCCAGTCTCCTGTTTTCATTGGAACTAAAAATAATCTTAAGTTCCAAATCCTCTCTGCTCTGCGGGGGCTTCTTAGATGACTCGCTTTCTTAGCAACTTTTGAATTTCTAAGGCGCTTGGTTTCTGGTAATGGGGAAGGAAAAGGGGATCACATAACCCCTGGATATTATGTTCTGCTCCCATCTGTCTTTCATTACTTTTTTGCTAGGTATGAAAGTGCAGAGACAATTGTCCCGACAGCCTCTAAAGTTGGACAATCAGGCACCCCCTTCAGGAGCACTGAAAGGGCTTACCAAAAAAAGATTCTCTGGGCCTCCCCTGCCATGAGCGGCATCTTCCATTATAGCCCCCCCCCCCCTCTGCCTCTAGTCGAACTTTCACCATGTGCGTCTTGGAAAGACCTTTGTGATTTTTTAAGCCACATCTTTCCACTACCCCTCTGACCTTTGGGAAAAGGTCTGGTGGGTGTGAAAAAATGCACTTCAACAGCAGATAAGGTCTTGCCTTCCTGTTCACACCTGGTGAAGGTCTCAACTTTGGGCCCAGATAGGGGACCCACCAAAAGGGGTGTTAATGAAGGAAGACTCGAAGGGTTCCATGAAATCGCAAAGGCGCATCTAGGCCTGCCTCCTAAGTGAGATGGCCTCTAAACCCACTGCCCTACTCATTCAATCTGCTGCATATGAGATCTCTCATGGAAGAGTTTATGACCGAATTTAGGGTGGTACTCAGAGGTTACCTTGTCTGCAACTGCATCAACTACAGCTCCTTGAAGGGAGTCTGACAACTCCTTTATCAGATCCTTCTGTAGTCTAGTAAAATGAGTAGAGTAATTCAGTGATCATAAGGCGAAGGTCGCTGATGAAAAGATGCCCTTTCCCGTATCTATCCATGGTCCTGGAATCTTTATTCAGGGGATGGATAGAGGAACTGGTCTCACATAGTTCCTTTTTAGTGGCCACTGCCACAACCATGGCATCAACTGCTACACCTTCTGTAAGTAAAGACAGTCTGAAAGGGCAGTAATATATTTATTTGGCCTCCTAGGAGTAGGTTCTATGGAGTCTGGGGTCTCCCCAAGCCTTCCAAAAGATTAAGTCAATAAGCTCATTGGAAGGAGGGATCACCCAAGACGAGGAAGGGCAAGACCCGAAAGTCTTCGGGTATACCAACTTCTCAGCTGAAGGGGTTATGGCCTGCCAGTCACCTCTCTGTTTTAACATTTCCAGGATGCCTCCAAAGTTGACATCTTCAGGAGGCAACCGAGGGGACCCTTCTGTATCATCAAGGTCGTATTGACTGAATGTACTGGGGAGTCCAGATGCTTCCTCGTGCAAGACCTGTTCCAAAGTACTTCCTCAGTGGGGTAATCTGGGGACGTTTCACAAGTGGGGGTGTCACTTGCTGGACATAATGAGCCCTGGGGTCTCTGTGATCCTGTGGAAGGGGTACATGAGCAGGTGAAGTAACCGGCCCAGAAGTGGAGAGAAGATCCTGGAGAGACTGAGAGACTAGGTTGGAGTCATTACCCTCCTCATAACCTCAAAGGCACCCTTGTCCCTGATCCAAAGAAATCCCTGGATCCGACAAAAAGGTAGTTGGGGCAGAGGGAATCTCTGGGGCAGAGGACAGACACTGAGGCAGAGGTAGGATCTGAACTCACCCACGACGATGCCCCAAGAGGCAGGGTCAGATCAACTGAGATCTGAATCTGCTCTCTGGGTCCAACTGGAGTGTGTCGGCTGCTAGAGATCTCCCGCTCTGACAGAGCAGAACAACTCAGGGCAGACGTCAGATCCAAGGAAACTTTGGGCCTGGAATCAGAGGTAGACACCAGCTGGACATCCAAATCTTCTGGTACCAAAACCAGGGGAAGGATTGCAGGAGGAATAGGTGCCGAAGGGCTAAGAGAGAAGTGCTGGAGAGGACTTTTTCGGATTTGATGCCATTGGGCTTGGATCCAATAATAACTTGGCCAAAGCCTCTGTCTTCAGAAGCCTCTGCAAAACCCTATTCACATCATCATCTAACAAGTTCCTGATAGATCGGGTAGATAAGGTAGGGGGATCTGGATTTGGTCAAAAATGGTGATGGTGGCAGAGAAGATACAGGTTCCAATGATGGCTCCAAAGTCTAAACTCAGTATGAGCTGAAGAGGTCAGAGCAGAAGGTTCAGGTTGCTCCAAAGACCTCTTGGATTTGGAAGATACTTTCTGCTCTGAAGAAATCTGTAGGAGCTGACAGTTTAGGCACTTTCTGTCTTGGTTCCAAAGATGATTTTGGAGTCATGGAAGGTCGCTTTTGTGCTTTATATGATGGTTTAGAGGACTCTGGAGAAATAGCCTCAGAAAATGGAGTTTTAACGAGGCCTTCTAATATAAGCTTATTTTTATGCTCCATAAGAGCCCTTTGTTAAACCCATGGCAAATGGAGTATGATTCTTGTAGATGTAAAGGCCCCAAGCAATACACACACACAAAGTGTGCGTCTCACTTAAAGGCATATTTTTTCAACACTGTTAGCATTTCTTAAACCCTAAGGGTTTTAATATCCTGTTTTTGAGACATGCTACAGAAAACAACTTTTAGCCAATAAAATTAAAGCTACGGAAAATAAGAAAGAGAAACAATGCATACACACACACACACACACACACACACACACACACACACACACACACACACACACACACACACACACACACACACACACACACACACACACGCACACACACGCACACACACACAAAGGAACACCCTCTAACTAAAATGGACATTAAAGGATTGAGGAAAAAAAATACAAAGTTTGTCTTTTTTTTAAATTAGAGAGTTAGAAGTTAAGGAACATTCTCTAACTTAAATGGACGTTGAAAAGGAGAGGGAACAACACTCACACGGGGAAAAAAACATTATCTTAAACGTACGTTGGAAGGGGAAAGCTTAAAGAGGGAACAACACTCACACAGCCAGAAAAAATGTCCTCTACCTTAAATGGACGTAAAGGAGGATAAGGAATTGCTAAACTAACTAATAGAGAAAAAACTAAGTAGAAATTACAAAGAATATATAAATAAACTTCACTTAGCCCAGAGCTTGCTGGAAGGACCATGTATTCCACTGAGCGGCAAACAAGATTTGAGGGTTTACGGAACTGCATTATGGGTAAGGGAGAAAGCCCATGAGCTTTGCTGAAGGCCTCAAGCTTTTGAAAAAGGCCAAGATGGATCTGATGGATAAGATCTGACCCACAAGTGAGAATAAAGGTGAGACTGACATCACATCCACTGGTTACTACAATCAGTTGCAAAGCAGTGGTCAGAGAAGCCTCCAACGTCAACAAACAGCAAGCTACAGACCTTGAAATTGACTGAAGAGAAAGCACAACAGTTCAAAGAAATACTCGGGACTCTACAACCTCAGGAAGAAGACGAAATGGGCGGAACTTAAGAATGGCATCAGCACAAAGAAGCATGTGGGAGAACTACAGAATAGATAGGCAGTCCAGCCAGGCATGGAAATAAGGTACACAAGGAAAGCTGGTTGTAATGCGGAAGTCCAGGCAGTCATCAAAAGAAAGGAGTGCAGGAAAACGTGGGAGACAGAAAAGACAGACCAGGCTAGGAAGGAATACTGGTTGGCTAACAAAGAAGCTAAGACAGCAGTTGCAACAACGTAGAACAAGGCATCAGAGGCACTCTACCAGCTTCTGGAAAGTTACTCAGTAGGTGGCACAAAGAAACTATATCAGGTTGCAAGGGAAAGAGGAAAATAAAGAAGATATACAGATGCCCTTCATAACAGATGCCAGCAACAACCTGCTCAGTACACAGAACAAAGGCAGATGGAAAAAGCATTTCCTGCATTTTCTGAATAAAAAAAAAACACAGAAACTGTACTGCCCCAGAAATAGTCTGCAATGACAGAAGAGGAGCTCACCATAGAAGAAGTAAGGACAACACTAAAAAAATATGAAGTCAGGGAAAGCAGCAAGCATAGTTGAGGTCACAGCAGATATGATAAAAATGTTGGGTGAGCTAGGGGAGAAATTACTTCTGAGGTGTGGAGAAAAAAGTGAATCACAGATGACTGAAGAATAAGCATACTAGTGCCAGTGTTCAAGAAGAAAGGGGACATTCACAACTATGGGCAGTACAGAGGTATCAAACTCATGTCACACTGCATGAAAGTTCTGGAGAGAGTGATTGATAAGCAATACGCAGGGTAGTAGAAATTAAGAAGGGAAATGAGCAGTTTTGATTCACATCAGGATGCAGCACAAATGACCCAATGTTTGCAGTGAGACAGGTACTTGAGAAGAATCTAGAAATGAGGAAAAAGTCCAACTAGACATTCCTAGACACAGAGAAAGCATATGACAAAGTCCCAAGAAAGCAGATTTGGGCAGTCCTGAGGTGGTTCAAAGTCCCAGAAACATTGGTAGAAACCATGTACTGACTCAAATACGAAGAGAATTCAGTCTCACAGAGGTGTTGACAGTGGGAGTGGGTTTCCATCACTGTTCAGCTCTTAAGTCCACTGCTGATGGACTGCATTAGCAAACAGGTCGGAGGGGAGAGATAAAGTTGCTGTATGCAGACAATATTGCATTACATGAAGACTCTGAGAAAGAACTTCAAGAAAGCATAGGGGAATGGAATACAAAACTGAAGGCACGTGGGATAAAACTGAGTACTGATTAGACAGCTGGAGTGGCAGCTAATGGGGGAAAATCAGAAGAAGATGAGAATTGAGATACAAGGGAAGACAGTAGAACAAGTTAACAGCTTCAAGTATCTGGGAGGGTGGATAAGAAGAGAAGTCCAAATGAGGAGGTCAAAGCTAGAATCAGGGGCTGCAGCCAACTGGCAAAGTGCGTCAGGTGTAGTGTATGACAGAAGAATAACAAACAAGCTGAAAAGTAAGGTGCAGAAAACGGTGGTGTGACCAGTACTACTGTATGATGCAGAAACCTGGGCTGCAAAGTCAGAGCAGTTGAGGAAGCTAGAGGTGATGCAGATGAGTGATAGGATGCACAATGTGGGACAGATGAAGAACTGAAGACATAACAAAGGCAAAAGTAGTTCCAATTCCAGAAAAAGTCAAAGAACAGATTACAGTGGTTCAAACACATGCAAAAAAAGCAGAACACAATCTAGTGAAGATGATCTTGGACAGAAAGGAAGAAAGCAAGAGGAAACAATGGCGTGCAGCAAAGAAGTGGATGGACTGTGTGATGAAAGACCTGTGACAGTCAAACATGTGTATCGAACAAGGTAGTAGAGTGGCACTGAATACAGAAAGATTACGACAGTCGACAACACCCCAACTCCATGTAGAAAATGGGAAAAAGGGGATTAATGATGATGATGATGACCAGTGGAAGTGACCACTCCAAAGTCCTCTTCAAAAATCTTTAGGTACAATAAGCACACAAATTGAACAATATCCCTTACAGAACTTATGAGCTGGACCAAGTAGTAGGATATAGAGTCCTAAGAAATACAATAGTCTCTTCAGTGGAGAAGTCTTGGTAAATGAATGGAGTACTGAACAAACATTTGCTAGTCAAATGTTTGACAGAGGCCCTACAGCCTCTGGACAGATTTGATGGAAAGAACAATATAAGACTTACCACCTCTGACCACTGCCATATGGAAATGGGTCTACTGACAAATATCCAAAATGAGAACGATCTTGTCTCCTCTGTTGTAAGCCTCAGGGTGGGGCAGGTAGCATAAGGCTGCAAACTGTGGCCAGAGAAATTTCAGGAAGAAAGAGTTGAGGTTGGTTTAAAAACAGAGCTCTTTGGAAAACAAGACAAGGTTTATCAGCACTTATTCCTACCCCCCCCCCCCCATATGAAGACTACCACCAAGGAAAGTATTTCAAAAATAACTCAAATGTCTATTAAGGAAGCAGGCAGAAAGGGAGACTTAATTGGAAGTCTGATGCCTCAGTCTGTATGTCTCCTGTTTGCTCTGTGTCATGAGGTGAAATAGTTATATTTTTGGCTACTAAGAATGAAATTTGATGCAAGCATGGTAGATAAAGACCAGACCATTGTGACGCTGGCTGAGGTAAACACTGAAGAAATTAATGCATATGGTAACAGAGTACAGACAGCCATTTCTGTGTTGCTCTGGTGACAGTAAACACAATTTGTTTGAATGTAAAGATGATGGTCTTCTGGATGGGTAGGTTAGAAGAGTGAAACTGTTTTAAAGTTGATGACACAGAGTTTCTGCATGGTCAGCAGTTTGCCAAGATACACTCAGCATCAGGTAGTGGAACTGCAAAATAAAATGGATAATATGGTTAAGTGTAATATGTGCAGCAAATGAAATGGAGGATAAGGCTCCAAGGAAGAATTTGAGACTGATATGAACACTGGAAGGAGGAAGGTTCAGATAATGAATCGTGTGAAAATCAAGATGGCACTATGAATAGGGTTTATAAATCGGTCACTGGAGATTGAGAAGGATATCAGTGTGAGTATCAGAGAGGTTATACAGCTATTCCCAGAGTGATTGTGTCTTATAATTTCTGTACACATATAAGGAGAAACAAATACTGACAGTTATGACAGCCATGAAAAAAATAGTGGGTTGGAAGATGAATGAATGCAGATCATGATTTTTTGTACATAACTTTTCAAAAGAGGTTGGAGTTTATGGATGCTATTGAAGACTGCAGCACACAGATTAAAACATAGATTCTCTTTTCCTCCTGCACTAAATGTTTATTTACCAGAAGGTGTCTTGACATTTAAAAATGCTGAAGAAACAAAAGCTAAGCTAATGGAGTTACCTCTGCAATTACTTCAAGGGTAACCATAAATCTGGTTAACTCCTCTAAGGAACTGAAGGAGCAGCATGAGCCAGACAAAAAATTACTACTACTTTAGGGCAAGCCACATGAGCAAAGGCAGTAAGATTTTTTTTATTAAAATATGCACTTTTGGTCTTTAGTATGTATATGATGAAATTTGGAACTGAATGCACAAGAGAGACTGATTGTACATATTTTCTGTTAAAGTGGAGGGATATAGCAATTGCAATCTGAGTTGTTTCCTAGAATTTTTAGAGATGAAGTGCCCCCCACCCCCAAAAAAAGTTGTCAATTGTTAAAAAATATATATATACGGCGGCAGCCTACATTTCATTGAAGAGAAACAGTATACTTGATGGGGAGTTATACCTGGGAGGTGGGAAGGATACATTTCTGAGTTTTTAAGTCTTGGCAAGTGATGTAGCCATGAAGATTAATGGTACAGAACATAGGGTCCAAAGTTTTACTCGGGTAGCAGTCACACCTCTTTGATGAATACAAATATTCTGAACATGACTTAGAGGATGATTATCAGGTCACCAATCATATCCTATTAATGTGTACAAGAAATGGATTTAAAATTTTCACTTAGAGCAAAGCTGGTCAGGAGGCTTACCTGAATCCATTTTAAAAACAAAAAGTTAAGACTGGAGACCCAATCACACTTATTTGTAGTATGTCAAACTTTAGGCTGCTCTAAAATACTAAACTTGCAGAGAGAGAGGGGAAGAAGAGAGCAGGGCAGGGAGGTGTAAAGCTGTAACACATTGCGCACTGCCACAGAAACAGCAGTCAGAAGCAAAGTGTACTATGGATCAACAAACCGCTGTAAACTATACTCTGCCACAGTTTTATTTTTTGTGCGACACTGTAAAGTGTGATACAGCTTTTAAAGCTGTTAAAATTATTCCAAGGTTGTTCTATTGTGGCTGCTCTGTGTAATGCAGGAAAACACCTAATTGTGACAGCTGTCAAAAAGGTGCATAAGTGAAAGTTATATGCTAACCATAAAGATAGATCTATGTTGTTATTTTCTGTTCATCTCAACTATTGGGTACATCAGATTAGATGCTAGCAACGCTCAGACTTTTGAATCCAAGACTACTCTACAATTCCTCTCCACCTTCACACTTCTTTAGATCGAGTATGCCTACTTAAACAGAGTACTCTGCCTAAACCCAAAAGATGAAATGACAATAAAATAGTAAAGGACTGTAAACAACACAAAACTTTGGCCTGATCCAGTCAATTGAGATCCCAAAATAGTGACAGTCTGGCACGGGGACAGAGGGAAGGAAGACAGATACGGAGAAGACCGCAACATGGATCTAGCATTAAGTACTTTGACTTTCATATCTGATGTCTTTTCAGTCTCTCTCAACTATTGGGGGACAGAGTCCCTAGCTACTATAAATCCACTCGGAACTCACAGGAGGATGTTCTGAAGGACGGTGAAGTCAAATGAAGCCCTAGCCTGCTTCTTTTAGATCTTGACTGCTGGTCCAGCTTGTAATGAGACATAAATGTGTGCACTGGAGACCAAGTAACTGCAGTACAGATATCAACAGGGACTCTACAGAAAAAAAGCTGTAGAGGTTGCCACTGCCTTAGCTGAAGGAAATATGGGTTTGTTAGGCAGTGACAAGTCCCTTTCCTCTATAGACAAACAGAATGATATTGGGCAACCACCTGGAAAATGTGACCTTGGCATCACTAGCTCCTAATTTAGCTTTAGAAAAGGAGAGAAAAAGTCAGATTTTCTGAATTCCTTGGTACAGAACCATGACAGATGAACATACAACAAATGTAAGAGATATTTGCCTCTGTATGACATTAAGTGGAAGAACATCAGGAGATTAATACCCTGATTCAAGGCAGGGTCAGAAGAGACTTTGGGAAGGAAGTTAAGGTTTGTTTGGAGAGAACCTCTGTCTTTGTGAAAGACAGAATACGGTGGTTTGCACAACAAGGCTTGCTGTTCTAAAATTCTCCTTACCAAAGTAACCACCACCAAGAAAAACTTTTCCAAGAAAGACATTTCAATTCCACAGTAGCTGCAAGTTCAAAAGGGATTTTGCCAAGGCCTGGAGTAAAACAGTAATATCTCAAGGTGGAAAAGGATCCCGAACAGGAAGCCACAGGAGAAAGTACTTTTGTACCTACCATAAATGTAGATGTTCGAGTGCTAATACAGCTGCAGTAATCACAGATGGGTTTTTAGCCGTCAGGCGGTCCCTCGGTCGGCCGAATTCCAAAGTCTTGGTCCGGCGTCGGTTGTCGTCGCTTACTCTTCTGACGTCAGTAAGGCCAGAGTATATAAGACACAGCCGACGCCATGTTCTTCAGTCTTTCTTGCCCCAGATGTCAGGTGCCCCCAAAAGGAAGGCAATACATAAATTAGGCTTATCTACATATGCAAGCAATGCAATGTAATGCAAAATCAGTGTAAGCAAGCAAATAAAACATAGCAGGATAACCCAGTCAGGTGGTAAGAAGAGGTTGTTAGGCCCCATGCCTTTACCAAGTGGGGAAGGAGGGAGGGAAACCTGTACTGCAGCTGTATTAGCACTCGAACATCTACATTTATGGTAGGTACAAAACTGTACTATGTTCATCCTGCATACAGCTGCAGTAATCACAGATGGGTAGAGTCCCAAAGCTATGCATAGGGTGGTAGGTACTATGAGGAACTGGGTTGAGCCAGAATGCCCTGCAAAACAGCAGTGGCAAAGCCTGCTCTTGTTCTGGAATATAAGGGCAGGTGGTAGTGTTTTGTGAAGGTATGTACAGAACTCCAAGTGGCTGCCTCCAAAATATCTTTAGTAGGAACACCTCTGAGGAAGGCTGTAGAGGTGGCTGTGGCCCTGGTGGAGTGAGATCTGATACCAGTAGGGACAGATTTCCCATGATAGGAATAACAAAACCGTATGCAGTGGCCAATCCACTTGGAAATGGTCTGTTTTGTAACTGGTTTCCCTTGAGCCCCTACGGCATAGGACACAAAAAGTTGTTCTGATTTCCTGAAGGACTTTGTTCTGTCCAAATAATAACGTAGCTGCCTATGGATGTCTATAGAGTGAAGCAGCCTTTCCCCTTTGTTTTGAGGGTTAGGATAAAAGGTAGGTAGGTGTATGGCTTGATTTAAGGCTACCCTGGATACCACTTTTGGCATAAAAGATGGGTTGGTACGAAGGGAAACCATGTCCTGATGGAAGATGAGGAAGGGCTGCACCGTCATGATGGCCTGTAGTTCAGAAACCCTACGAGCTGAAGTGATGGCCAGAAGAAAAGCGGTTTTCCAGGACAAATATTGCAAATCTGTTGAGGCAGCAGGTTCAAAAGGAGGCAATGTTAATTTTTCTAGTATGTAATTAAGGTCCCAGGCTGGTATTGGTTGCTTCCTTGGAGGTCTTATATTCTTAGCCCCTCTGAGGAACTGTCGTAAGAGTGGGTGAGAGAATAAAGGAGGATCCGTGTTGAATTCTGCAGAAATGGCTGAGGCATGTATTTTTATGGAAGAAAATGAAAGTCCACTGTTCAGCTAGGTACTGTAAAACCTGAGGCAAGTTCAATTTTCTAGGGTCCTGGCCTCTTTTCTCATTCCAACAGCAAAACCGCTTCCATTTTGCGGAGTAAGCTTTTCTAGTAGATGGTCTTCTGGCCTCCAAAATGACATCCTGCACCTCCTTGGAGAGTAGGGTCTGTTGTGGTGTTAAGGAATTTTCCATGCAGCGAGGTTGAGTGTTTTCAGCTGACTGTGAAGAGTTTTGTAGCTGTTCTGAGTCAGCAGAAGAGGCATTAGAGGCAGGGACCAGGGAGGAGTATGTGTTAGGCTCCTCAGGAGTGGATACCAGTGTTGCCTTGGCCAATCTGGAGCAATCAGTATCATCCTCGGTTTGTCTGTTCTTGCTTTCAAAAGCACCTTGGGCAGAAGAGGCAGAGGTGGGAATGCATAAACTGTCCATGCTGTCCAACTGAATGAAAGGGCATCCACTTTCCAGGCCTTTGGATGAAAGGTCCTTGAACAAAACTTTTTCAATTGATGGTTCCTGTGGGAGGCAAAAAGATCTATGTCTGGCCTCCCCCACGCTTGGATTATCTCTGTAAACACCTGAGGATGTAACTTCCATTCGTGTGGATCTGTCATATTTCTGCTTAGAGTGTCTGCCAGTTTTTTTTCCAGTCCTGGCAAGTACTGTGCTTGAAGTTCGATTTGTCTTTCCAGAGCCAAGTTCCAAAGAGTCATGGCTAGTCTGCACAAGGGGTATGAATGTGTTCCTCCTTGTTTGTTTATGTACCACATTACTGTGGTGTTGTCTGTTCTTATCTGTAATTGTCCTGGATGCAGGAAGTCCTTGAAAGCTGTAATTGCATTTATTACTGCTAGCATTTCTTTTTGATTGATGTGAAGGTGCTTTTCCTTTTGGGACCATCTGCCCTGAATGCACCTGTCCTTCATGTGCGCCCCAGGCGTAATCTGAGGCGTCTGTGGTTATGACTTGTTTTGCTTGAGGCTTGCAGAATGGAAGGCCTGTGTTTACTTGACATGCTTGGGCCCACCATAGAAATTCCTTTTGCAAACATGGAATTATTGGTATAATTGCTTCCAAACTGTGACTGTGTTGAGACCATAGATTTTTAGGTACCATTGAAGTTTCCTCATATGCAGCTTTGCACATGGGATTAGAAGAATGCAAGATGCCATGAATCCCAGAGCCTGCAGGATTTTCCTTGCAGTAAGCCTGGTACTTTTTGCTAGTGTTTCGAAGTACTGAGATAGTTGCCCTTGTTTTTCTGGCGTAAGATATGCCATCTGGGTGTTTGTGTCCAAGTTGGCACCCAGGAAGGTTATTTTCTGAGATGGTGTTAGCCTTGATTTCTCCTTGTTGATGGTATATCCCAGAGAAAGCAGTAACCATGTCACATATGCCAGATGTTCCATTAGTATATGTTTGCTGTCCGCTTGGATCAGGCAGTCATCCAGATAAGGGTAAATTTGTATCCCTTGAAGTCTGCAGTAGGCAATCACTGATGCCAGGCACTTTTGTGAATACTCTGGGCGCAGTAGATAAGCCAAAGGGCAATGCAGAGAATTGATAGTGGATTGAACCTGTAAGAAATCTGAGGTATCTTCTGCAGCTTTGTCTGATTGGGACATGCAGGTATGCCTCCTTGAGGTCCAATGTTACCAGCCAAAACTCCTTGCCCAGCATGGGAAGAAGTTGCTGTAATGTGAGCATCTTGAATTTTGTGCAGTAGGAATGTGTTTAGGATGGATAAGTCCAGAATGGGTCTCCAGTCGGTTCCTTTTCTTGGTACCAGAAAAAGTCTTGAATAAAAACCTTGACCTTGTTGGTGCGTAGGTACCTTTTGTATAGCTCTCATGTTTAGGAGCTTTGAAATTTGCAGTTGTGCCTCTGCCCTTTGATTTTGTGGCAGGTTTGGCATGCCTCTCATTTTTGGAAGAGTGTGAAATTGAAATTTGTAGCCTCTGTTTATAATGTCCAGTATCCATTTCTGTTGTGACAATATGCCAATTGCTTGCAAATAATGCTAGTTTCCCTCCCAAAGGTGCTGCCAGCTGAAACTTGCTTGGCATGGAAATGAGGGAGTCATTGGGTTTGCTTCCTGTATTGTTGTGCACTGTCTTCACCACCTCTTGGTGCTGGAGATTGCCATTGTCTGCCTCTATATGATCCTTGTGATTGCCCTCTGCCCCTTGTGCGTCTGTATGTACCTCTTTGGGGCTTGTCAGTGGCTGGAAAGGACCAGTTTTTTGAAGGCCAATTTCTGCTAAAACGTGGTGGTTGGACCTGTAAGAAAGCTTTGACAGTTTGCATAGATTTGGCTTTTTCTTCCATTTTCCGTAGTATCTCCTCAGCATTAGTACCAAATAGTACATCCTTTTGTAAAGGAGCATCAAGAAGTTTAGCTTTCACATGATCAGGCAAATTTTGTTCCCTAAGCCAGGCATGTCTGCGAATGACTGATCCTGTAGCAGCCGCTCTACTGGAAGCCTCTAGGGCATCATAACCACATTGTAAGGTGTGTTTACCCACTTGCTCCGCACTATGCATCATATCCTGTAACTCTTTTAAATCTGGTTGTTCAGGTTGAGACATTTTGTTCCTTAATTGTGATAACAGGTACTGTTGATATTTAATCATATGAAACTGACAGTTTAAGACCCTCATGGCTAGGGTGGCAGAGGTATATACCTTTTTACCCCCACCTTTCTAGAGATCTGGATTCCCTTTCTGCAGGAAGTGGATTCTTGGCAGTGGAGGCCTTTAATCCCTTGGGGCCTTGTGAAATGGTTTCAGGGTCAGCATTATGGCCTTTGTAGAGAAATTGGTGAGAGCTGGGTACTCTGCAATACCTATCAGGTTTTACTGGTGCAGGAGGCAGAGAATCAGGGTTAAGGCATGCCTCCGAATAGACATCATCCAGTACATCCAAAACAGGGGGTATAGCCAGAGGTCTGTGCTGAGGTAACCAAAGAAATTCCCTAAGTCTTTTCTTGGAATCTGAAAAGTCTTGGCCTTCCCAATGGAAGTGTTCCCTCAAGGTGTGCAAGGTTTCCCCAAAAGAAAAATCCTCAGGAGGGGATACAGAAGGAATGGACTGTTCTGCATCCGAATCCTCAAAAGGGGAGTAAGAGTGTTCCTCTGCATCAGAATGTTCTGATAAAATGGATCCCTGATCAGAAGAGGGAGATTCTTCCTCCACTCTGGGTCTCTTGTCAGGAGGGGGCTGAGAACCTCTGATAAGAGTAATTAAATCCTCAGCCATTTTAAGCATCTGTTTCTTAGGCATGGGTCCAGGAGATGGGCCCTGTGCAACAGGCCTCGTGGGATGCCTGGCTGCTTTGGATTTAGTAAAGGCCTTAATTGACAAAGAAGATGAGGGCCTAAATACACCATGTGTGGAGGTGGACCTGTCCACATTAGTAGGCTCGACATTAGCAAGGGCTTCGGTTGTAGTCTGGGAAAGGGCCGAGGACCCAGCGGTCTCGGGTACAGAGGACACCACCAAAGGAGTGTCGTCGGTAGTCAGGGACTGCCTCGCTGAGAACCGGACCACGTGTAGCCTGTTTTGGCGTGGTGTCAGCGGGGACCGCGTGTCGGTCCTTTTCCTTGCATTTTTTTGGACAAAACAGTAGTCGGAGTGTCCGACGACATTTTATAATCAAAAGCTTTACCAAAGTAGTGTTGGGCGAACTCCGCCCGACGCTTGATAGTGTGTTTATTGAAGGTAGCGCAAAAGCGACAGCCCGAGACGTCGTGGTCTGGGCCCAAACAAGGTATGCAAAGGGAATGGAAATCCTTATGCGGTATTTGTTTCCCACAAGAAATACAATTATTAACTTTTTCTGACATCGGACTGAGGCAAGAAAAGTTTCCCCAACGGGGTACTTAGCTTTAATGAAGACTTCGGTTCCAATTTTTTCGTAATTCAGGAGCTGGCCGACCGGCACTTGCGAACTGCTTCTGCTTCGGGCACCACGCGGCAAAAAAGACTGAAGAACATGGCGTCGGCTGTGTCTTATATACTCTGGCCTTACTGACGTCAGAAGAGTAAGCTATGACAACCGACGCCGGACCAAGACTTTGGAATTCGTCCGACCGAGGGACCGCCTGACGGCTGAAAACCCATCTGTGATTACTGCAGCTGTATGCACAATGAACATCTGTACCCTGCAATAAAGCCATAGACAGTTTTAAGGAATAGGGGTCTGGCCTTCACCAACATGAAAACTCAAGACAGCTTAAAACTTTGATGGAGTAAGCTAGCTCTTGCATGAAAAAAATCTGCATGGAAATCTAGAATTGATGGCAAACAAGAAGTAAAAGGATCCTTAGCAGGGGCCCCAATGAAAAACCTCTTCCACTTGCTTCAATAAACTTTCCTGGAGGAAAGACTCTGAGACAAGATGTGAATTAGACTGGATGAAAGACTGGACCTTCTGGCCATCACTGGAAGTGAAGCGGTCAACCTCAGGGATTTGGCACCCCAGGTGAGGCTTACCAGATGGCTGGGAAATCAAATCTGGAAGAGGGTCCAAGATGCAGGGATGTTACACCAGATGAGGCCACAAGAAAGGGAAAGTACAGTTGTGTACACTTACCATAAATGTAGATGTTAGAGTGTATTCACTGTTGCAGTCATACAATTGGGTTATCCTGCTGGCAGGCTACCCTCAGTCGGCCTGAATTCCAAAGTCTAGGTCCGGCGTCGGTTGCCTCTTCCCTGACGTCAGTGCGCCAGGGGTATAAAAGATGCAGCAGACGCCATTTTCTTCAGTTTTTCTTGCCCCAGATGTCAGGTACCTCCAAAAGGGTAGGCTAAAAATATGTCAATAAAACATGCATGCACCAAAGTATATATTTTGCCTTCGTCTACAAGCAAATACACCACATAGGTTGTATAGATTAGAGAGGTACAGATAAGTTCCAGCAAAGATATGGGGGATGCCTGGTGGGTAATCTGGACTGCAACCATGAATACACTCTAACATCTACATTTATGGTAAGTGTACACAACTGCACTATGTTCTTTGTGTTTCACTGTTGCAGTCATTACAATTGGGTTGAATCCCAAAGCTATGGTTGGGAGGCTGGAGCTAAATAGCATTAGGAGCAGCTATGAGGCCCTGCAGAACTGCAGTGGCAAAGCCTGCCCTGGATTTATAGTAGAGTGGTAAGTGATAGTGGTTTGTGAAGGCGTGCACTGAACTCCAGGTAGCAGCCTCTAAAATGTCT
This sequence comes from Protopterus annectens, assembly GCF_019279795.1. Lineage (NCBI taxonomy): Eukaryota > Metazoa > Chordata > Ceratodontiformes > Protopteridae > Protopterus > Protopterus annectens. The sequence continues at coordinate 543,712,131 of NC_056744.1, forward strand.
TTGGTTGGTACTCCCCTGAGGAAGGCTGCTGAAGTGGTTGCTGCTCTGGCTGAATGTGGCCTAATGCCCTTAGGTACTGGCTTGCCATGTTGTGAATAGCAGAAACGAATGCAGTGGCCTATCCACTTTGAAATAGTCTGCTTTGAGATAGCCTTTCCTTGTGATCCTGCAGCATATGTCACTAGTAATTGCTCTTGTCTTTCTGAAAGCTTTGGTTCAGTTCAAGTAGAAGCGTAGCTGCCTGTGTATGTCCAAAGAATGCAGAATTCTCTCCCCCTTATTCTGTGGGTTTGGATAAAAGGTAGGTAGATGAATAGTTTGGTTAAGGGCCACACTGGACACTACTTTAGGCATAAATGTCGGATTTGTCCTCAGAGAAACCCTGTCTGGATAAAAAATGATAAAAGGTTCCACAGCCATGAGTGCCTGTAGCTCTGAGACTAGTCTTGCAGAGGTTATTGCTAGGAGCAGAGCTGTTTTCCAAGATAAAGGCTTTATATCAGCTGTAGCGGCTGGCTCAAAAGGAGGCAGGGTGAGATTTTCCAAGACATAATTGAGGTCCCATGCAGGTATTGGTGATCTCCGTGGAGGCCTTAAATTCTTGGCTCCTCTGAGGTACTGCCTTAATAAAGGATGAGAAAAGATTGGTGGCTCTGTATTGTAATGACCCAAAATGGCAGAGGCATGAATTTTAATTGATGAAAAGGATAGGCCTTTGTCCAGCATCTCAGTCAAGTATTGCAAAATCTGAGGAATATTTGGTACAGCTGTGTCAATTCCTTGTGCCTGGTTCCAAGCACAGAATCTCTTCCATTTTTCAGCATAGGATTTTCTAGTACTAGGCCTCCAAAATGACATCCATCACCGCTTTAGTGAGAGGTGTGTTTTGTATGACTACATTATCCGCCATGCTGCCAGATTTAAGGTCTTGAGTTGGCTGTGCAGGGTCTGATTGTTTTGTTGGGACAGCAGATGAGGTATTTGAGGTAAGGTCCATTGAGACAAGTTCCTTAGGACTGGATACCAGTACTGGCGGGGCCAGTCTGGGGCAATCAGTATCATTTTTGGCTTCTCTTGTCTAACCTTGAGTACTTTGGGGAGGAGAGGCAGTGGAGGAAAGGCATATACTGTTAAGTTTTTTCCAGCTGAAAGATAGGGAATCCACTTTCCATGCTTGCCTGTGATAAGTTCTTGTGCAGAATCTCTTTAGTTGGCAGTTGTGAGGAGAGGCAAAGAGATCTATGTCCGGGTAAACCCATTCCCTTGTTATCATGCTGAAGACTTGTGGATCCAATTTCCACTCGTGTGGATCCACAAGGTTTCTGCTTAGTTCGTCTGCCAGAGTATTTATCTTTCCTGGCAGGAATTGTGCCTGCAGATGTACTTGGTAAGTCAATGCTGTGTCCCACAAAGTCATGGCTAGTCTGCAAAGGGGGTAAGAATGAGTGCCTCCCTGCTTGTTTATATACCACATGACCGTGGTATTGTCTGTCTATCAGTAGTTGTCCCGGATGAAGTAGGTCCTTGAAGGCTGTCAGGGCATTCTGAACAGCTAGCATCTCTTTTTGATTGATACGTAGATGCATTTGGTTTGGCGGACCATGTGCCTTGAATACATCTTCCTGCCATGTGGGCCCCCCAGGCATAATCTGATGCATCCGTTGTTAATGTTTGTCTGGCTGGGGGTAAGGTGAATGGCTGTCCCTTGTTCTGGTGACAGGCCTTCGCCCACCATCGAAACTCCTGTTGCACGCAGGGAATGAGAGTAATTATTCTTTCCAGGCTGTGGCAATGTTGAGACCAAACACGTTATAGGTACCAGTGAAGTTTCTTCATATGCAGTCTCACATATGGAATTAGTAGAATGCAGGATGCCATGAAGCCCAAAGCCTGCAGAATTTTTCTTGCAGATAACTGGGCCTTTGTTGCCAACAGTTTGAAATAGGTAGTCAGTTGCCTTTGCTTGTCTGGCGTGAGATAAGCCATCAGGCAGTTGTATTTAAGCTTGCACCCAGGAATATTATCTCTTGAGAGGGTACTAGTTTTGACTTCTGTTCGTTGACTGTATACCGTAGGCATGGTAGCAATCTCTTTACAAACGCCAGATGCTGTAGTAGAATGTCCGTGTTCTCTGCTTGAATGAGGCAGTCGACCAAGTAAGGATATATTTGTATTCCTCTGCCTGCAGAATGCAATTACTGGTGCCAGGCACTTTGTGAAGACCCTGGGCGCAGTAGATAAGCCAAAGGGCAATGCAGAGAATTGGTAGTGCATTAAGCCAGTTTTGAATCTGAGGTATCTTCTTGCATGTTTGTCTGATTGGGATATGCAGGTATGCCTCTTTTAGGTTCTAAAGTCACAAGCCAAGCCTTCTTGCCCAGCATGGGCAGAAGCTGCTGTAGAGTCAACATTTTGAATTTTGGTTTCTCCAGATATGTGTTTAGAATAGATAGGCCCAGAATTGGTCTCCAGGCTTTGTCCTTTCTGGGGACCAAGAACAGTCTTGAATAAAATCCTTGTCCCTGCTCTTGCTCTGGTACTTGTTGAATGGCCGTCATGTTCATGAGGGATAAGACTTGTTTTTGTGCTTCTGCCCATTGATTTTTTGGAAGGTCTGGCCAGCCGTTTGCTCTTGGCAGGGTATGAAAGTGAAACATGTAGCCTTGTGGCACTATGTCCAAGACCCATTTGTCCCGGGCTATTATGTGCCAATTTTGAGAAAAAAGTGCTAGTTTTCCCCCTAAAGTTGCTGCCAGAAGATAAGTGCTTGACGCAGGCAGGGGGAAGTCATTGGGACCGTTTCCTGTATGGCTGTGATTTGTCTTCTCCAGTTTTGGAGGTAGAAGCACCCCACTGTTTAGACCTGTACGAGCCTTAGGGCTGGGATCTGCCTCTAGGGCATCTGTATCTGCCCCTTTGTGGCCTGTCTGACACTGGAAAGGACCAATTCTTTGTAGGCCAGTGTCTGCTAAATCTTGGAGGCTGTACCTGTAAGAAATCCTTGACTGTTTGCATAGATTTAGCTTTGTCCTCCATTTTCTTTAACACCTCTTCTGCTTTAATACCAAACTAGGTATCATGTTGTAATGGAGCATCTCATATTTTCGCTTTAACAAGATCAGGAAGATTTTGTTCCTTTAACCAAGTATGTCTCCTAATGACAGAACCCATAACTGCGGCCCTGCAAGAGGCCTCCAGAGAATCAAAACCACATTGCAAAGTATGCTTACCAACTTTCTTTGTTTTCTGCACATTCAGAATTTATCAACATTTTCTGTTTAAGCAGTGACATAATATATTGCTGATATTTGAGCATATGAAACTGACAATTTAAAGCCCTTACAGCCAAGGTAGCAGAAGTGTAAATCTTTTTTCCCATCTGTCCAGTGCCCTAGAATCCCTATCAGAGGGGGTAGGGTTTTTTGCAGTGGAAGCCTTGACCCCTTTGGGACCCTGAGAGACAGTTTCTGGGTCAGCAGCAGGGTTTTTGGAAAGGAATTTATGAGAGTCAGGAACCCTGTAGTATCTGTCCGGCTTAACAGGAGCTGGAGGTAAGGAGTCAGGGGTCAGACTGGACTCTGAAAATACATCATCTACAATGTCTAACAGGTGGAATAGCTAGGTGCCTGTGTTTTGGTAGTAAAAGAAAGTCTCTGAGCCTTTTCTTAGATTCTGAATAATCTTGGCTCTCCCAGTGGAAATGCTCCCTCATGGTATGTAAAGTTTCCCCAAAAGAATAATCCTCAGGAGGAGAGGCTGAAGGGACAGATTCTTCAGCATCAGAATCCTCATAGGGAGGAAGAGAGTATTCCTGATCAGAAGAGGAATCAAATGAAATGGAAACCTGATCTGAAGATTCATATTCTGTCTCTTGCCTAGGCCTCTTATCAGGAGGGGGATGGGAACCCCTGATCAAAGTAATTAAGTCTTCGGCCATTTTGAGCATCTGTTTTTTGGGCATGGAGGCCTGTCCATGAGGCTGTTGTACTTGTTTCTTTGTCTTTAAAGGTACTTTAGTCTTTGCCTTTGAAGCTGAAGTCGTTTTAACATATAACTGAGTAGGTCTGAAAACACCCTCAGAAGCCTATGCCTGCTCAGCGGCTTCGGACCCATCTGAGGGAATAGTCTCCGAAGGTCCATTACCTTGAGCTTCCAGCGGCCTGGTAGACTCCACGTGGGTGTCGGTAGCGGCCTGCGAGTCTAAAGTAGCAGTCGTCAGGGGCTGCGAAGGCGCCTCACTGAGGACTGGCTTAGAAGAAGCCTCGTCATCGGTTTTGGACCTCGGATGCCTGTCCTTTTCTTTTTCTTTGCGTTTCTTGTGAATTCCGGTAGTCTGATGCCTATCAGACAACATCCTATAGTTAAATCTTCTGCCAAAATAGTGAAATGCAAAATCGTACAGACGCTTAATAGTGCGTTGGTTAAATCTAGCACAAAACCGACAACTAGCAACGTCGTGGTCAGGGACTAGGCAAGTAATACAGTAAGAATGAAAGTCCTTATGAGGTATTTGCTTCCCACAAGAAATACAATTATTAACTTTTTCTGACATCGATCTGGAGCAAGAAAAAAGTTTTCCCAACGGGGTACTTAGCTTTTAGTGAAGACTTCGGATTTGAAATTCGAACACGAAAATCTCAGGAGTCGGCCGACCAGCACTTGCGAACTGCTTTTGCTTCAGACACCGCGCGGCAAGAAAAACTGAAGAGAATGGCGTCAGCTGCATCTTTTATACCCCTGGTGCACTGACGTCAGGGGAAGAGGCAACAGCAACCGACGCCGGACCTAGACTTTGGAATTCAGGCCGACTGAGGGTAGCCTGCCAGCAGAATAACCCAATTGTAGCGACTGCAACAGTGAAACATGAAGGACATCCATATTTGTTGCTGCTAAAAGGGGGTGATGAAAATCACCTTTGCCTTACAGCAGACCACTTTTTGTAGAAATGTGGTTATTAGGGAAGTCAGAGGATAAGCATAATGGAGACCTGGTGCCATGGACCAGAGCGTCCTTGGGGACTGTTCCTCCTGGGGCAGCAGTGCAAAGCAGCTGCTGATTTGGTACTGGCCAGGGTTGCAAACAGATTGCAACAAGTCTGGTCTTGCTGGCCCCAGTGGCTGGAAGTCACTGACTGCGAGACCACTCATGCAGCTGAAGAATGAACCTGCTCAGCTTGTCCACTAATACATGAATTCCCCCAGGATATGTGCCTCAAAATACTCCCCCCATCCTAAACAAGAAGCATTTGTGGTCACTTTGGCCCTTGGGAGAAGGAGAACAAAGAAAGTTATGTACTCACCATAACATTCCATCTGTGTTGTCCATTTTTATTTATTCTCAACATATGGGTTTCATTCAGAACATAGGAACTGACACGGCCGTTACTACAGCTCATGGATCCCAAAAACTCTTTAGCCTAACCCTAAACCGCAATGCTCCTTTCCCTGTTACCTCAGATCGGGTATGCAGAAAGATAGTGATTGATAGACACCCAAAAACTTTTACAGAACCCATATCTGGAAAAAATAATAACAGAAGTGGCATATGTCCATTATCCAAAACCACCAAAAAACTTAAGGGCGGGGAAGGAGGGTGGAGAGTTGGGGATAAATGAAAATGGGCAACACAGCAGGGTACATAACTTCTTTATCTGATGTCAATTTTCATTTTATCCTCGACATATGGGACAGAGTCCCCAGCTACCTTGGGTCATAGGTGGACTTAAGGAAGGATATTCCTGGGCACCATAGAACAAAATGACGCTCTTCCCATGGAGACCAAATCCAATTTGTAATGAGTAGTAAAGGTATGAGGAGTAGCCCTAGTTGCTGCTGCACAAATGTCATCCATAGAAGCTCTAGACTGCAAAACTGCTGAAGTAGATACTGCTCTTGTAGAACGAACCTTTAAAGGCCTATGCAAATTAATTTTCTTTTTATTATAGGTAAAAGAAATGCAAGCTTTAAGCCATCTGGTTAGCATCACTTTACTCACTGGTTGGCCAAGTCTTGTAGGTAAAAATGAAACAAACAGTTGGTCAGATCATCTTATATTCTCAGTTCTGTGTAAAACAGAAGCACAATTGTCTGTGAACATCTAATAAACCTAAGAAGTATTCACCTGTTAGCAAAATTGGGAAAAATACTGCTAAATTAACAGTCTGATTGATATTTGTCTCTGACACTACCTTAGACAAAAAGGAAGAGTTGGTTCTCAGAGAAACTATCTTTGTGGAAAATCATACAAGGTCATCTACATAAGGCTTGCATTTCTGAAATCCTTCTGGCAGAAGTTATTGCTACCAAGAATATAGTTTTCCAGAATAAAAACTTTAGATCACATTCAGCTGGTGGTTCAAAAGGAAACTGAACAATGGTTTGCAACACTAAGTTCAGATCCCAAGGTGGAGTAGGATCTTTGTAAGGTGGATTTTAACAAGAGTATTCCCTTTAAGAAGGTTTTACAACGTTTATGAGAAGCTAAAGAGGATTCTCCAAAACCATTATGGAAATTAAAAATAGCTGCTAACTGAATTTTGATGGTAGGTTGAGAAACACCAGTTTCAAAACGTGAAGCTAAAAATTCTAGGATCTTAAGAATGAGCGCTGAAAAAGGATCAACATTCTTGTTGCGAGCCCAAAAGGTAAATCTTCTCCATTTACCTGCATAGTTTTCATGTAGCTGGTTTATGCAAGGCCAAAAGAATATGGCGTACCTGTGAAGAAAGTGAAGGCACCCTGGCTATTAATGGAACTGGAGAAACCAAGCTGTCAGCTTGAGGTTCACAATGTTTGGATGAATTAGTCCATCTGGATGGGATAGAAGATCTGGAAACAGGTTCAGAATCCAAGGTTGTTGAATCAGGTAAGTCTAAAGGAAGGAGAACCATATTTGTCAAGGCCAATAAGGTGCAATGAGGATTACATTGCTCTTTAGCCTGATTGCTTGCTGTAGGAATTTCGGAATTAGGGGGAAAGGCATGCAGCAGTCTGGAGGGCCAAGTGTGTAGGACAGTATCTCTCGGGAATTCCCCAGGAGGGGGGATCAGGGCAAAATGGTTGCTGTACTTGTTTAGGGGAAAGGCAAATACATCACAGCAAGGCTGGTCCCCACTGACGAATAATCTTTTCTGTCACCTTTAGATTGAGAGACCAGTCGTGAGTTTGAAGAATATACCTGCTTAGTTTGTCTGCTATCACAGTGGAACTCCCGGGAATGTGAGTTGCTATCAGAAAGCGGTTAAAGAGATCACCCATTGCCACCCTCTGAGGGCTTCTTGACATAGGAGGTAGGGATTTGGTTCCTTCCTCCTTGCTGATGTACCAAACCACTTACATACTGTCTGTTTGAATCACAACTGTTCCCAAAGGAAGAGTTGCCTGAAAGGCTTGCAGTTCTAAAAGCACTGCCCTTAGCTCCAGAACAGTGATATGCAATTTGGCCTCTGTAGGGGACCAAGTGCCATTGAATGCATCCACCAAGCTAATTCCTTTTTGCAACGATTAGTGATCAAAATCAGGTCCAACATGGGTAGATGTAACATTGATCATTGGGACACTAGTAACCACTGTAGTATCCTCATGTGGTATCTTGCTAACGGATCTAGATTTGTAGCTGATTTGGCATAGTGGTATGTTACTCTGACTGTAGTGCACAGGGTCCTAAGTACAAGACTTGGCAGTGAAATGCATGGTGGTAACACAACATTTATGCTGGAGGGATAGAGTCCTGTCCCAGAGACTTCCCATGCTCTGGAACAGACTACCCATTCATGTCAAGCAAAGCTCCTCATTAGCCCTTTAAGAAAAACTCCCGACAATTGGATGGGAAATAGGAAATTCACCCTGGGGATCACTTCTGTGGCTCTGCTAGACAAGGGCTCAGGAAAATAACTTTCTTGGGTGGTGAAAGCTAGGGTACCTTTTTGGCTAGGTTTATATAGGCCTTAGGGCCAATAACCTAGTACCTACCTATGAACCTATGGAGCCCAGTGGTTGAAGGACTAGGTGAGCAATTAGTTTTCTGTTGCTGATTAGTTTCTGTACCTGAACTCTGATTTTTTGCAATCTCACAGAGGGAAGAGAAGCTATGGAAGAGTATTTAGAAGGGCTCCTATGAATTCTAAATTCCAAGCTGGGGTTAATTTCAATATTTCCTGATTTACAGTTGTTCCCATGTAAGAGTAAATGTGGAATAGATGGTCTCTTGCTTCTGTCAACTGATGCTTGGTCAAAGTGGTAACGAGCTAATCGTCTAGATATGGAAACACTCAGACTCCCTGCAGATTCAAGTGAGCTGCTACTACTGCCACACACTTGGTGAACACTCTGGGGGCTGTGGAGAGACCAAAGGGCAGAACTCTAAATTGAAAGTAACTGGCTCACAGTCAGAAGCGGAGGAATCTTCTCGATCACTTGTCCATCTTTATATGGTAATATGCATCATTAAGATCTCGTGAGCACATCCAGTCACCTTTTTCCAAAAATGGAAGAATGGACTGTACCGTGACCATCCGGAATTTGCTTTGTCAAACTGATTTGCTCACTACACCTGAATCTAAAATTGGTCTTCAGCCCCCTGTCTTCTTTGGCACTAAAAAGAATAAATTCCAAACTCTCTGGCCTAGTGGGACATCTGGGATGAAGCAGTTTCTGGATCTATACTACTGCTTGTTCCTTCTGACGGTGTGGAACCTCGGGGATTTTCTTGCATACAGGAAAAGGAAGATGAAAAGGGAATTGTATAACCTCTGGATATAATCCTCTGCACCCAAGCATCCAATGTTTTTCGTAGCCAGGCATTTTGGTGCAGGGATAAGTATCCCCTGACTGCCTCCAGAAGAAGATAATCTCGCCTCTTTTCAGGACCGCTGGCTGGTAGGTTTTACCAGAGAAAGTCTCTGAAACCCTGATTTTGTGGGCCACCTCTACTGTAGGAGTGGCATCTTCCAGTGAAGTCCCCTCCACTGGTCCTGGGGGAACTACCTCTATGTGCGTCTTGTAAAGGCCCTTGGGACTTTATGAACCACATTTTTCCACTGCTTCTCTGATTTCTAGAGAATGGTCACTGAAGAGTGGAAAAACATATGCACAAAGTAGAAAGGGTCTTTCCATCTTTTTCACAACTGGATAAAGTTCCTCTAACCTTTGGACCAAACAGGAATGATCCGTCAAAGGGTGCATTGACAAATGAGGACTCGAATGGCTTCGCACAGTCATATAGGTGCATCCAGGCAAAAGTTGATGAAATAGACCCCACTTCTCAAACCTACCCATCACCCAAGACTCTGTTGGGTAGATGGATAGAGGACCTCTCCCTCAGCCAGTTCCTTTTTTGTGGCTGCTGCCATGACAATGGTATCAACAGCTAACCCCTTGACCCAGAAGTGCTTGTCTTCAGGGGTGGACAGAATTTTGTCAGGTCTCCTGCGGATAAGGTTCTGTGGTATCAGGGGCCTTCTATGCCCACTGAGAGATCAATTGAATGAGGTAGATGGTCGAGTGCCAAAAGCCTGCAGGCGCAATGACTCCCTGGGAGAGGGATTTTGGGACTTCCAGTCACCCCTCTGTTTTAATATTTCCAGGATGTCTCCAAAGGAGACCTCATCAGGGGGTGACCTTGGGGATCGATCCCCTTCATCAAAGTCGGCGTCTTCTGTGATTGAGGAATCTAAGTGCTTCCACTGGCACTTTTTCTTCTAAGGAACCTCCTCAGTGGGATGATCTGGGGAGGTATCAGTAAAAGAGGGAATTCCAGTCTTGGAATCCGGCGGCTTTGGCACCCACAGACCCAGTGGAGGTAATGGTTGAATATCTGGGCTGAAGGAAGGCAAGGGTATCAGCTCTGAAGTGTAAGGTGCCGACTGGCTAACTGCTGGAGTCAAGGCCCTCTCCATAGCCTCAAAAGCTGGCCCACCCGAAGAGGGAAGGGAGCCCAGAACCAAGAAAAACTGCCTCAGAACATGGTCACTCCCCACTCTGAGGAGACATCTCCCAAGGCTGAAACCGGAGCTGAACTGATCCATGCCAAGGCTGCAAGATGTAGAGAAGGCTCCTAAAAAAATAAGCGTAGACTCTAGCACCTAAGAAATGCCAGGACAGATTTGGCTCCAGGAGATCTCCAGTTCTAACTGCATAGAAAAACTCAGAGCAAGAATCCGGTCCGAAGACATGGGCATCTTTGGCTCCAATACAGTCAGAACCAGGAAATTCAGAGCCACGGGTTCTAAAGCTTCAGCTGAAGTTAAAGGAGAAAGTGTAGGAGGGGTAAATGAAACATCTGATCCTAAGCCTGTGGGGGCCAGAGCTGCAGTGGAACCAGTCAATCCTATTGTCCAGAGTATCTTATTCGCCAGTCTCTCACATCATCTTCAGTTAGGCTTTTGGTGGAACAGAGAGACAGAATGGATGGTGACTTTGGTCTTTCCAGAAAGGGTGAAGACAGCCTATCTGAAAAGGGGTCAAATGAGGGAGAGTATGAGGTTCTAGGTAATGCCAACATGGAACACACTCTTGATAGCTTGCTTGGTGCCAAAATACTCGGTGCCAAGGAAAGAGTCTGCACAGATAATTGCAGTGCCAATGGGTCAGGATGCTTTTCACCAGAAACCTCTGGTGTCAAAGATTTTGTCTTATCCAGTAGGAACCAGTATCTTTGGTACTACGTCTGTCGGTTCTGAAAAACTGGAGGAACCAAAGACTTTGGCTTTTTTGAAGATGGTGCAGAGGGAGAAGTTGGCACTGACACACTCCTTTTCTTTCGTTCCTCTGATGATTTTGGGGAGGAAGAGGAAGGAGGAAATGAAACATCCATTTTGCTTTTAAATTTTTCAGAACCAGATATGGCCTCACTAAAAGCAATCAGGATAAGGCCCTTCAAAATGAATTTATTTTTCTCTCTGTCTCTACTAAAGCTCTGTGGTTAAAAGAATGGCATACAGAGCACCTTGAAGATGGAGGGGGCCTAGACAGTACACACAAGTGTGCGTCAGAAAATATCTAGTGCCCACATTTCTGGCATCTGTTTAAATCCAAAATCAGCCATGTCTTGTTCCAACAAATAAAAAATGGCAACCACACACACACACACACACACACACACACACACACACACACACACAAGAAGCAGAAGAGGAATTACTATAAAACTTTTTTTTTTTTTTTTTTTTTTTTTTTTTTAAAGAGAATCAGGAAAGTTACACAAGGGGAAAGACCAACAATAATAATAGTCAAGAAAACAAACGTATTTCAGAAAAGGAGAAAGGAGACAAAGCACAGGAAGTAGAGAAAACGTTCAAAATTTTATGCTATAAGGTAAGGGAGATTAAGAGAGACTGCTGAACAGTTGGAAAGCAAGAAGAAAAAATTTTACTTTTACGTAGCTTGCTTGACAGCTTGCTTGACAGTAAAGGCAACCATGTCGGACACGAAAAGAGGAAAACGAGATCTGAGAGAAAGAAGCAATGTGAGTACTGTTAGGCTCAAGAGTTTTTGGCTTCCGTGAGCTACAGTAACGGTCAAGTCAGTTCCGATGCTTAGAACCAAACCCATTAGTAGAGGATAAAATTAAAATTCACATCATCAGATAGGGCAAACCTAGACAGACCACAGGAGAACTTAGCCACCACAGAATATGTTGCCTGCAGATCCTATTGAGTCTAACCAGAAAGCTCAGAGGATGGTGCAGAATGGACCACTGTACTCAAGAATCCACTGTAACACTTCAGTGGAATCTTGTGTGAGGAATAAGGATAATGGATGCTGCCATATGGCCCAAAAGACATGGTATGGATTTTGCCTCAGGATTTTACTGAGATAGGACCAGGAAAGCCTGCTAGCGCATAGTGTCTAACCTTGATTCCAGAAGTTTGGCTATCTGCAAGATGGCATCCTGAAAACTTTATGGGCTGGACTGGTGATAATTTGGACTTCAGCTTTGGACTTCTCTGTGTTATCATGATTCTTAGATGATAGCACAAACTGGATCAAGGAATTCCTGACTTGAATTAGAAGATCTCTCATGGCAGTAGTTGTAAACTAGTTATCTTGATATGGGAGCACCCCAAACCCCATCAGTCTGAGATGTGCGGTTACCACTGCTATGTATTTGGTAAGCACAAGTGTGCAAGTGTGTGTGTGTGTGTGTGTGTGTGTGTGTGTGTGTGTGTGTGTGTGTGTGTGTGTGTGTGTGTGTGTGTGTGTGAGATTCTGAAGGACAGTGCTCTGAACTGAAAGTGACTGGCTCCCAGCTAAAACCGAATGAACCTCCTGGACTGCTTCTCTATTTTGATGTGGTAGCAGGCTTCCTAAAAGGTCGACTACGCACATCCAATCATCCTGCATCAGTAGTAGTAAAATGGACTTAACCATGGGCAGCTGGAAAGCTGTCCATTTCACAAATTGGCTTAAGTGACTGAGGTTTTCATTTTTCTTTGGAATGAAAAAGAATCTTAAGTAGACTCCAGACCCTTGTTGGCATGGTGGGACCTTCTGGAAGACTCACTTGCCTAGCAGCTTTATTATTTCTTGTGCTGCTACCTTCCTTTATGGAGATGGTACATCAGAAGGGTTTTTGGATGACTTCTTTGCCAGGTAAAGAATGGGAATGGCATAGCCTCTGTTTATTACTCTCAGCACCCACAAATAGATAGTGATGGCCAACCTCCAGAGTGTGGCAATTAGGCAACTTTTCAGGAGTGCTGGAAGGGTCCGTCAGTGAATGGGCTTTGAACACCCTTGGTTCTGCAGACCACCTCTGCCTTTAGGGAGATGTTCACTGTTGCTCCCCCCCCCCCATCTGTCAGCAGGAGTGTCCTATACAAAACCTTCAGAATTATGGATCCATAGTCTCTACCCTTTTGGTTCAGGGAATAGGTCCTTTGAGAGATGGAAACATGGATGCTGACAAAAGACAGTTTTGCCATCTTTTTCACTCTGGGTGAGCGTGTCTTTGACATAGGGTCCATAGAAAACAGTGGACCCAACAAAGGGTAATTCATAAAGGACATTTTGAAGTTCTCCGTAAAAATCACAGATTCGCATCTAAGAATGTTGATGGATGGCAATGCCACTGGCTGCTGCTGTAGATGTGCCATCTACCGCGTAGGTGAAAAAGTGCAAAGACACACTCCTAATGGACTGTAAAGTTGCAAACCACAAATCCACAGATTTGTAGGACTCTGCCATCAGGGTATCCAAAAGGGACTTGGAGAGTCCTCGGAGTCCCTCTGAAACCTTACTTAAACCACAAAGAGCAGAAAAGGTAACAAAAATATACTAAATATATACCAAATAAAATGGAGACCCAGTGACCGATAAAATAAACCAATTTAATGTAAGCGTTTTCATTTAGTACAATAACCAAACTTCATCAGGCATAAAAATACACCTTTTTCCTTGCTTTATACCAGCATACACAAGAACTGACAAGACCATCAGCCAATCCAATTTCTGTTCATTGGTTTATCCCTCTTAAACCTTGTCAGGTGTGCAAGATAATTCACCACACATAAGGCACACATCGCTGAAGCACAAGTTCCCTTTCCAAATATGTCCAGGGACTGAGACTCCCTGTTCGGGGGGGTGGGGGTGGACAGAGGAACTTTCCTCAGACAGACAGCTCTTTCTTAATGGCTGCCGCCACCACAATGGCATCTAATGCAGGCCCCTTGCTCCAGTATGGCTTATCTTGGGACAAAATTAAAATCTTGGGCTTGTGATATATAGGCTCCACCATATCCAGCTCCTTCCACACCAGTTGAGACACCAAGTCAATCTTCTAGTCTACTGGGTGAATACTCAGAAGTAAAAGGGCTCCAAAGGCCTCGAGGAACACAGATGCCTCTTATTTCAAGTGTCCCCAAAGAACATGTCTTCCAGTTTGCTGAAATGCCTCCTTTTCCATGAGTTCTTTCTATACTGTTCCACTGCAGAGCAGTCCGGGGAAGTGTCAGAAGTGATTTCTATTGAAGCCCATTAACACTGGTTGTCCCAAAGGAATAGAACGACATGGAAGAGGTATTGTAGACACCACAAAGAATCAAGAAGGACTTCAGTGAGTGGGATACCTCTTCTCTAGATAACAAAAGTGTCATCTCAAATGCTTTGCAGACAGATGCAGAGGTCAGTCAAAGAATTTCTCTTGCGATCACAGGATCCAGACAAGAGACTTTAACAGGACATGGGCAGTCTTGGGTCCAAAGCAGAGCTATCTAGCACCAATACACAGAGGAAAGGAGGAATCTGAAAGCCTCAGTCAAGACCTACCCCCATGCACAAACAGACCTCTCGGCTCCAGAACTCTCTCAGATCCAACATGCATAGGCCAGATGAGAGACTGTTTTATTCACAGATATCCAGCCTACAGGCTCTCACAAAGGGATCCCCATAAGAATCACTCTGATCCAAAACCACGTGATCTGAAGGCTGGATCAAGGAAGGAAAAACTAAGTCAAGGGTAGAAGGGCTCCAGGTACCCTAGGTGTTGGGGGAGCAGGAAGGACTCCATCTACAGAGTGTTCAGAAATTTCCACATCATCCTATTTGCATTCAGCTCAGATAAACTCCTTTAGGACTGTATGGACATGAAAGAATCAGAAGGCTGCCTGCAGGACCTATGAAATGATCTCTCCGATGGAAGGTTTGGAGATCATAGCCATGCAGTGGTTTACTCCACTGAAATTCTAGGCTCCACCAGTAGAGGGGGAGTTGTTGAATGAATCTATATCAGCCCTGGCCCTGATAAGAAAGAAGGTGTCAGATCCGAAGGTTTAGACAGTTTCTGAGCTGGACCCACAGCCCATGCAAGATCCAGAGACCTCTTTCTGAATTCCTTACCGATTTTTCTTTCTTTAGACCTCTCTCTCTCTCTCTCTCTCTCTCTCTCTCTCTCTCATATCTCTCCATTGATTTATTTTGTAGACTTCTCAGAGGTTCTCTCTACCGTTCTCTTGGAAGACAGAAAGAAAGATGATTTGCCTGCAGAGGCAAGGAGAAAACCTTTGAAAACTGACTTGGATCAATGGTCCAAAAGGGCCCGCAGCCCAAAGAAAGCACAGACTTCACAATCTTCTTGAAGAAAGGCAGCCCCCAGACAGACACTGTGTGTGCAGATTAGGGGGTGTTGAACACAGGCATTTTTGAAGCCCATAGCCGCATCTGCCGTAGCTAAGGAGAAAAGACAAACAAGAAACAATATGCTTAACACACAGAACAAAGCAGTACTCCAAACACACAGAGATCACAACACAGAGTTCAATTGTACAGCATTTTTTAAGAGGACTGAAGGAAAAGGTGGGAATCCCTTAACACTAACTACACTAGCTACATCAATAACAGAATCCTAACACTGCTATGAAGATGAAATGAGAAAATACCAAAAAACAATGTCTAAATGAAAGATTTCCCTTATCTGAAGGAAGTTTAGCAATACCCGCTCAGAGCCCTGAAGACCACATTTGACTAGTGCAACTGGTAAATATTTGAGGAGCTTTGAGGGTGAAGGAAAATTATGGGTAGGAAGAAGAACCTGAGCTTTAGATCCAAACAGCTTGAGATTTGCTGGAATCTGATCTAGGCAGATCAGATCTAGACAACAGTTGAGCTGGACTACAATGGATCAAAGTTATATCAGAAAGATGCATGATAAGTTTGCTTTTTTACCCATTTCAGAATGTAATTAGCATGCTTCATGTACTACATATGAAGTGAAGTTGTGCCACGTCATATACATTTATGTTAACTGCCATTTAAAACTTGAAAATTGTATGCTTGATAATAACTACAGAAAGTTATAAATGAAAGTCATATACCTACCACAATAGAGTATATGGTTCAAATGTGGGTTGTCATATCCAACCTCAGCACCATTTCTAAAGTATACAGATCCAGAGCTCTGAGTCCTCCTCTATCCATAACTTCCTCCACTCCACCTTAGTACCACAGATTGAGTTTGCCCTACATATGTGTAATCTGCATAATTATGAGGTCTTATAAAATAGGGGACAGAAAAGTGTATAAAGAAAACAACAGTCCAAAGGGACTGCTCAGTCCACATGCTCTCAAGTGAGATCCACCTGGCCACCAGAACTCAAAGAGAATTTGTAAGGGGAAGAAGGGAGGGATGCTGAACCAGACAAAAATCAGACACCACGGATCCTTCCTTATGGTAAGCACATAACTTTCGTATCAGATGTTGCCTATTTTCATCAGATTCAACTGTGGGACAGATTCCCAAATTGCTTGTTACCTGGGTGGAATCAAAGAAGGATGTTCCTGAGAATGGTGGAACCAAAGGAAGAGCGTGATCTAGACTGTACATTCAAAGCAACAACTTGTTGACGGCAGTCAGTACCTTCATGCTACCAGTTGTCATCCACCCCATGTTTTGAAAGTTTTACCCTATGGGGAATTATTACGAATTTCCAGACTTTGTAGTGATAAGGACTTGTTGATACAGGAGATGAACCAAACCATAAACATATTGTTGGCTAGCGGATACGACCCAAGTAACATACAAGAAGCCCAAAATAAAATATGGGGTGGAATAAACAGAGAGAGGGGGAGTAATAGGGCATTTACAACAAGTAAAAGAGATGGAGTGGATAAAGAATGTTTGGTGGATCCAATATACTATGCATCCGTTTATAATGTCAAAAGTAAAGAGATGGTGGAATTAATAGAACACTATTGGCAGTATTTAGTGCAAGATAAATTTTTGGCAAATATTCTTCCAAGAAAACCTTTTTTCTCATACACTAGGGGCAAAAATTTGAAAGACCTGGTATTGCATGGTATGTTTAGCATGCCTATCATGGAAATCAAGACACTTATCAGTTAGGGGAACTTTAAAATATGGTAAATGTATGTACACATATTGTGAGTACATTTCACAGCATGAATAATGTTAAATTTGAACCTAGGGGCACTTTTTCTTCAAAGAGTAAATTGGTGATAATATGCCTTGAGGTGTCCTTGTTACCTATATTACATAGGGGAGACGAAGAGAGAATTTTGTGTTAGGTTCATGGAGCATATGAGATATATAAAAAACTGTAGGGAAGATAAAGTGATTGCTTTAAATTTTAAAATGTTTCATAATAATGATGTTAATTTGTTGTATGGCACTGTTTTAGAACAAATAGAATGTATAGATGTTAAAGAAAATATATTAAAACAAAAATTGCTATATAAGGAGAGTATTTCTATTTTGAAATACAAGACACTGGTTCCCAAAGGTTTAAATAATTAATTGAATTAGAAGTGTTTGCTTTAATAAGACATTTTTTATTAATTGATTAACTGAGTGTAATTAATAATAGAATATAAAAGCTAGAGTTTTTTGTAGTTCTTTTATTCCTTGAAGGTGGTAACACCGAGGCGCTAGAATAAATTACATTTGTTTTTACTACGTGGTCACTCTTTCATTGGAAATAAGCAGCTGGATATATTTCCATTTGGATCTTAGTTGTTGCTTTGAACTACTTTAGAGGGAGTGAAGATTAGATTGTACATTCAATTTATAAGGTAACACAAAGGTGTGAACTGTTGACCAAGTTTCTTCTGCACAAATATCACCAATAGGGAGCCTGTTCATAAAAGGATGTAGATGTGGCTACTTCTCTTGTGGAGTGAGCTTTGGGTTTCATTTGCAAAGATAAGCCTTTTGTATATACAAATTAAATATAATAGCATAACCATCTTGGAACTGTAACTCTGGAAACCCCTTTCCACAATTTTGCCCTAGAGAACACCAGAAACAACTGGTCAGACATCCTGAACTCTCTTGTTCTAAGAAGACAGAATGTAAGTTAACAATGAACATCCAATGTATGTAAAATACATTTACCTTTATTTAAAAAAATTAGGAAAGAGGTACTGCATCTCTGATGAAGGCTTTAGTAGGAATGTTTCCTTGAGAAAGGCCTTTAAAACTTTTATAGACAGTATGGTAGTATCATTCTGTCCTATGTGAAAATAAGAAATAGTAGCCCTTTGTACTGTGATAGTCGAAAAACTGGAACCACTACGTAAAAGCTCAGACAAAAATTCCAATATAGAGGGAAGAGGAGCTGAGAAAGGATCTATACCCTTAGAAATGGTCCAAACAGAAAATCTTTTCCACTTACTATGGTAGATTTTTTTTGTTGGATTTTTTCTGAGAAGCTGAGATAAATATGAACAACTGATGCAGATAGCCTGGTGTCTCTGGCTATGGTCAAAACTGGAGTAACCAAGCGGTTAGATTCATTATTCCACTGTATTCATCATTCATCAGACCAGATAAGGAGTACAATGACCCCATGGTATGTACCTAACCAGATATATCCAACAACTGGAATGTCCACATTAAAAGAATACAGGGCATAAGTAAAATGTCCTAAGCAGACCACCTCAAGGCTCTATCCCTGTATTCGGTCTCTTACAGGTTTTTGAGGGGAGATCTATGACTGGAATACAGGGCATTGTCAGACCTCACTCTGATGGACCTCCTGTATATCCACAAAACAAACAGTACCAGATTTACCCATTCTAAAGACTTAAACCTTGCCCATGATATAAATAGGACCAGCTGGAGAGACAGGTATTTATCCCAGGGGCTACCCCTTCTATGGAACAGGCTCCCCATCCATGTGAAGCAGGGTTCCTTCCTAACCCAATTCAAGTGTAATTTGGGCAATTGGATGGGGAACAGGAAATTCATCCTGGTTTGATACCTATGTCTCTAATGGACAAAGACAAGCTGTAAATGGTTCACCTCCCAGGCCCCCGCTTGTAAAAGCTTCATCTCCCAAACCCCTGCTTACACTTACCAAGTGTATCAGAACTTGTCTGAGATTTGGGATGCATGGCTAGTCTTAAAAAGGCCCTTGTGGTCATTAGCCTAGTAAACACCCATGAACCTATGAACTTTTGATCCAGGAGGCGGCAATCTGGCCGGATGACTCAAAAGATTTGAATAATGATTCAAAATCTATGGTGCATGAAGTAGATGAGGAAAGGGAATCAGACTTGTCAGGGCCAGAAATGAGCAATGAGAATCAATCTGGTCATGCACCTTCTTGCTTTCTGAATACATTTGCTTATTAGGGCTAAAGAAGGAAAGGAATATAGAAGACCTAGGGGCAACTGCTGACCAGATGCTCTCTTGGTGACTGCCCCTGTGGAGGGATCAGGGCAAAGTAATGGCTCCACTTCTTTTTCAGGTAAGATGTGAAGAGGTCACAGCAATGTTGGCCCCAGTGGCTAAAAAGTAGGGTTGCCATTGTTTGATTGAGGGGTCCCACTCATGAGGCATTAAAACTGTCTAGCTCAATTTGTCCACTAAGACATTGGAGGTCACCAGGATATGCACTGCTATTAGAAATCGATGTAAACATGTCACCCATTGCCATATTCTCATGGCTTCCTGAAAAATAGCGCAAGAGCAGTTTCCCTCATTTGCTGATATATACCAGACTAGTCATGTTGTCTGTCTCAACTGAAATCACACACTTGGGAAGGAATACCAAAAGGCCTGAAAATACAAGGATGACTGCCCTCATCATCAAGAGACTGATGTGAAGGTTGGCCTCTAGGTGTGAAGAGCCATGGACCATCTTCCCTTCAAAATGCCACCTCGCCCCAGAATGGAGGCATCCGTGGTTATTGTACCTGGTGGCTGGGCTTGTTAGAACAGCTGACTCTCCTCACTGAGGGAGATGTTAGCCATCTCCTGATATGATTCTTGCATATTAGAATGAGAAGAATCTTGGCATGGAGAAGGTGGATGTTTTGGGACCACTGCAGAGCAAGAGTCCACTGAAGTACCCTCATGTGGAATCTGGCTAGTGAACTAGTATGACTTGTAGAAGCCATTAAGCCTAAAAGTCAGAGAACTAACTTTTCTGGTAGAGACGGATGTTACATTACCTGTGTAGCAACCAGACAAAGCAAAAGTACACTCCGGTTCGATAATCTGGCCAACTGTAGTGACATGTCTAGGTGGCATTTTATGAATTTTCTGTTGGGTTGGAAATTAGACTGATTTACTGTAATTCCCAGATTTTGCACTAACTGGAACAGAAAATCCTGATGATGAAGCAGCAGATCCCTGAAAGTAGTAGTAAGGAGCCAATGATTTTACAAGAAAACCTGGATCCCTAGCATGCAGAGATGTGCTGCTACCCAATGTCATTACTTATGGGAACACCATGGGAGGGGCTGTGGTGAGACCAAAGGGCAGTACCCTGAACTGAAAATAACTGGCTCCCAGCTGAAAATGGACAAATCTACTGGATTGCTTCTCTATCTCTATGTGACAGGCATCCTGGAGATCTATCGAGCGCATCCATTCTTCCTCAGAAAAGGCAATATGGACTGAAGACTGACCATTTGGAATTTGGTCTGCTTTACAAACGGATTGAAATGACGCTGGTCCAAAATGTCCAAAATGTGTCTGAGGTCCCCTGTCTTCTTGGGTACTAAAAAGAACCTGGAATAGACTATGGATTCTAACCGGTTTCTGGGGACCTGTTGGATGACTCTTGTAACTCGGTATGTATACCTTTAAGAAGCTTTTCATGGGCTTGTGTGTGTATAAATACTGAGCACGTGCAAGCCAGGCTGACATTTTGTAGACAGCTGTTGAGATGTAAGCATGCATGTATGTAATGGTCCGTCAGTTAATCCGTTTGTTTATATTTTATGTTGCTGCTATCCATCCTGATGTGTTTCTATATAATAAAGCATATAAACCAACTATCCAGCCCGTTTGTCTTGAATCATAACATAGGACGAGTGACATGGTGTCAGAATGGGATCCAGAATCAAGATGAAAAGGCACTCAGTTAATGTCGGAGGAATGGATCATCCCTACTGCACGTACAACTCACAAAACAGGTTAGAAATGAATTCCAGGTACTAAAACTTGCTTAAATGATTTCTTACTCAAAGAATATAATATAAATGAAGCACTCAGAACGATCAAAATGAATTTCTAAGTAATGAAATGTCTGAAACTGCAACATATTGATAAATATTCAAAATAGTTATGAAAATGTTTGAACTAATGTCCAAATCTCATATGTACAAAATAAGGAAAATGACCACATTTTTTCACTACGTGCTGCTTTTTTGCATTAATTAAAGCTATTCGAGATATCCGAAGTAAACGGTTCCCTATTAAGCTTTTGCAGACGCAGGTTGTCGAATTCGAATGCGTCTTTGTCGAACTGAAAAGTGCGAAAAGAAAATAGCGAAGCTTTCGCTACTTTGCCGTTTTTGGCACTGTAGTACGATCTTGGAGTTGGTATATTTAAGTAGGGGGGGTGGGGGGTTGAAGCCCCCCATATTATGTAATGGTTTACAGTTTGTTTTTTTTTCCGTTTCGGAACAGCAATTTTTTTCCCATGGAAAAAAAAATGATGTTCTGAGGTTTCGACATTGTAAGCTTTCGCTTACATGGGGTCGATTATGTGTCGTTCGCTCTTCTGAGAGTACAATATCATAATACAGACCCGAAGTATACAAAGTGTTCACAATTTTGTGCAGTATTACAGTGCAGTTATTTTGCAAAATACAGCTACGTCAAAACATATTTTGCAAAGTACAGTATTTCATAGAGTTTAATGTGCATTTGTATGTTATTACAAGTACCTGGTGTGTGTGTCTGTTTGTACATAATTACAAGGGCCATATTTGCATTGTGTTTTACTATAATTTGTTGACATGGCTGAATGATTTCGGAAACTTGGTCTACTTGTGTTTGATAATACTGCAGCGAACTGGAGTGTGTTTGAGCAAGACTACAATATTTTCATATAAGCTGCATTATCTGATAAAGATGCATGTATTTATTCTGCTTAAATTAGCTGGTTCAGAAGCCACAGAAAGAGTGTTAATTTGTGTATGCACCTGCTGTGTTTGCAGGAGAGGGGGAAAACCATCACACAGTGGTACCAGCTGAAACAAGACCCCAGAGCTTAAAATGTAAATTTAGAGAAATGTGTAACCCCCAAATTAATATTATAATAGAGAGGCACTTATTTTACACAAAGGATCAAAAAGCCTGATGAAACTTTTGCAGCATATATAACTGACTTGAGAAATAAGACTAAAACGTGCAGATCTGGATAAGTTGATAAAAGACAGACTTTTGTGTGCTATTAAATATGATGCTGTGAGAAAGATTTTGCTTTGCGACAGTGATTTAACTTTGAATACGGCCACTAAGATTTGTCAGATATATGAGCTCACAGAAAAGCACACAAATGTGCTTACAAATGAGAAATGCATGCTTCCAGTATTGTCCAGTGCTAGTGTTGATTGTATGCAGCACATGGTTAAAAGAAACCGGCCCAAGAACATGGCAGCAATGGTGTGCCCTGCAACAGTCCCTGGTAAACCCCATAACTTCGTAACAAATTCCACAGCACGCACAGTCTCAGTGAAGCACAAGGGTGAGTGAGCAAACTTTAAGCATGTTCCCTCACCGAGGCTCATAGTCAACTGTCGCAACTGTGTTGGCAATCATACATCTGAAAGAGAAAAGTGCTAAGTTTTTGGTCAGCAATGCCACAGATGTAAAAAGTGGCATAATTTCCAAAGATTTTGGAAATCAAAACAGGTACATTCTTTTATTAAGAGAGAACATTCAAAAAGACAAGTTGATCAATAAGAAAGCTGTGACCCTACTTTTTATGTTGATGGTATGTCTGTGCTTAATGAAACAGTTAATGCAGTGGATTTATGGGCAAAGAATGAAGTATTTCGTACTGTTCAGATAAATGGAAGACCCACAGAGCTCAAAATTGACACAGGTTCAAAGTGCAATGTTATGTCATCAGAAATATTTGCTAGAGTACGTGCTGGTGAGAAGCTTGATTTTGCAAAGTGTGCGAAGCTTGTTGATTATGGTGGTGAAGGCATGTGCAGTCATTATTAGGCCTCAGAGACCATTTGAAAATGGGACTAGGGACTACTTTCAATTAATAAGGAAGTCCACCATGTAAGCCTGAAACACCACTGCTCTAATTTCGTCCAGTCTATTTTCTCTACCTATGCTGATCTTTTCGAAGACAAACTAGGCAAACTCCCAGATGTGTACTCCATAAAGTTAGACCATGAAGTCTGCCCAATTATCAGACCAGCCCGACACGTTCCAGTAGCTATGCAGAACAGAGTCAAAGCTGAGCAAGATAAAATGGTGCAGCAAGGTGTGATTTGTCCAGTTGATAAATCAACTGAATGGGTATCTTCCATGGTAGCAGCTCCGAAGAAAAGCTCAGATGATATCAGAATTTGTATTGATCCAAGAGATCTGAACAAAGCACTGAAAAGACCTTATCATCCAATGCAGACAGTCGAAGTTGCTGCTCTTATGCCAAATGCCACTGGGGTTTTTTTCTGTTTTAGATGCAGAGTTAATTTTGGCAAATTTTGCTCGACCACAGATCTTCATTGCTAACTCCTTTCTGTACTGCTTTTTGCAAGTACAGATTTTTGAGAATGCTACTCAGGATAAATTCTGCTAGTGAAGTCTTCCAGCATGCAATGGAACAAATTGTTTCTGAATATCTGTGTGCTATTATAGTAGATGACATTCTAGCAAGAGGTAATGGTGAAACCAAGCATGACAAAAACCTTAGGAAAGTTCTGGAAAAAGCACTTGAATTGAATCTTAAGCTGAATCCTCAAAAGTGCAAATTTAGGCTACGAGACGTTACTTATATTGGTAATTTATTTACCAGTTCAGGCTTACAACCAGATCCTTCCAAGCAAACAGCAATTCTTGAGATGCCAGCTCTAGACAATTTTCAAGCCCTACAATGTTTTCTTAGCATGGTTAACTACCTAGGCAAGTTAATTCCATGCTTGAGCCAACTTTCAGCACAGCTCAGAGAGCTGACAGGTAAAGATGTATCCCGGTCCTGGTTAGACCGCTACCAAAGAGCATTTGATGTCCGAAAAAGAGAATTGCCAGTCCACCAACCCTCGGATACTATAATGTTTACAAACCAGCAAGTCTTTCTTGTGATGCTTCAAAATTTGGTCTTGATGCAGTCTTTCTTCAAGAGGGTAGACCAGTAGCCTGTGTGTCCAGAGCTCAAACCCAAACCAAGATGCAGTATTGTACAGCTAGAGAAAGAGCTCCTGGCAATTGTGTTTGCATGTCTGAAGTTCCATGATTATATTTATGGCCACCCAATTCAAACTGAAACAGATCACCAACCTCTAGTAGTCTATTTTGAGAAAATCTATGCATACAGCTCCAGCCAGATTGCAACACATGATGTTGAAATTGCAAAAGTATAATTTCAATCCTGTCCACACAAAAGGCAAACTTCTTTATCTTGCTGATAATTTATCCAGACTGTCCAGAAATACCACTGAACAGCATGAAAATGAGCAACTTAATTTGTCATGGAAGTGAGAAATTTTTCTTCCACATGTCTTGATTAACTTAGAAATCACACAGTCTCCGAATCCAATTCTTAAGCTTTACCACTATCAGTCACGGATGGCAGTCAAAGCAATCTTGTTTACCTCATGACTTGTAACCATATTTTCCTTACAGAGATGAGATTTTATTCAACAATGCTATCATCATGAAAGGTCTGAAAGTGATTTTCCAAAATCCTTGTAACAAGAGTATATTACCATCTTGCATCATGGCTACCAAGGAACTGATTCTACCAAAAGAAGGGCAACAGGACTAGTATTTTTGCCTTCTATTTCACAAGATATTGAGAAAGTACTTTCATCTTGTTCTGTATATAATAGTATTAAGCCACATCAGCAGAAAGAACCACTTCTGCTAAACCAGATTCCTAAACTACCTTGGTCGACAGTAGCTACAGACTTCTTTGAATTGAATGGTCAACATTAGTTGGTGTTAGTAGACTCATTCAAATTGGTTAGAGATTGACCTACTTCTTAATCTAGCATCCAGTACTGTCATTACTAAGCTGAAGCTTCATTTTGCAGTCCATGGCAGTCTGCACAAAGTTATTTCTGACAATGGTACACAGTTTATAAGCCAGCAGTTCAAGAGAGTTGCTGAACAGTGGAACTTTATTCATGCTATGAGTAGCCCTGAGTACCCGCAGTCAAATTGTTTGGCAGAACATGCAGTTCAAAATGCAAAAACAGTTATTACAGAAGTCGAAATGAGACAACTGCGATGTTTTTCTGAATCTCCTGAATCTCAGAAATATTCCTCGCAATAAACATTTTGGTCCACCTGCACAAGGCTTTTGTCGAAACAAACCAGAACCACAGCAGCAATCTGTTGGTTCCCTGTGCTAAAAACAACAAAGCAGTGAGAGCTCAACTCATGAAAAGGCGTTTGTCCCATAAGTCCCATAATAAGCCCAGCAAATTGCTCAATCGATTACAAGTAGGGGAGATAGTGAGGATGCAAATGTCCAAAGGTTTGGATCCGATTGGAGTCATGAAAGGGTTACATCCAGAGCAGAGACTCCACATTGTGGAATCACAAGGAGTTGAATTTAGGCAGACTCGGAAACATTTAGTACCAGTGTCTGAGCCTGTATTGCAGCATCTTGCCTATGAAAAAGACTCTAGGTCTCAGAGTGAGTTATCCAGTGTTCCAGTTCCAGAGAACATTCCATCAAATATCCCTGCTCCTGAGAAGATCCCTGAAACTCCTGAAACAGACTGTTCACCAATGACTGTCCCAGTTGTTAAACCCAGTCCTAACTGCTATATCACTAGATCAGCTCGCATTTCCAGACCATGTTCCAGATACATGGCAACTTGGAAATGAATGTTGTGTTTATTTTTCAGTGTCTGTATAACTGCATGTCTTTTTCAGATGTTATTTTATTGTGGGCAATTTACTGAAGAGGAAGGATGTCCATCAGTATGTATGTATAACTAAGAAGCTTTCCAAGGGCATGCACATGTGTATTAATACTGAGCACATGAAAGCCAGACATTTTATAGGGAGCTGTTGAGATGTAAACATGCATGTATGTAATTTATCAGTTTTTATTTTATTTATTTATTTTACATTTGTTAACCGGGCTAGTCTAGCTGGATATATTTCCATTTTCAGTGGAGGCCCGGGGAGAAAAGCTCCAAACAGATATAAAAAGTATGAAATATTGTTACATGGTAAATAAAGGATTAATAAAAAAAAAAATAGAGAAACATACAACAAGCAATTATTACATACTAAAGATATTAACACTTGAGAAAAGCAACAGTAAAAATATTTACACTTAAGAAAGCAAAAACAAATGTAGCACAGTAAGAATCATGTGCAAGTATTCACATCAGGTGGAAAGATTTTGGCAGTAAGTTAGAGTTTAAACAGTGTCAGTCTTGCTTACATAACTAAGCATTAAAATGTTTGGAAGTTTGGTTGGAAGAGGAAGAAACAGATGTGAAGAGGGTGGTTAGTCAGGGTTGCTACAAGGGCATAACCAGTGCATTTGGAGGTGTTTTTTAAGTTTTTGTTTAAAGAGTGGCAAGGATGTGATTAGAGTTAGTTCATTGAGTAGCAGGTTCCAGTTTTTTCCTGCTGCATTAGTAAACAGAGAGTCACCAGCCATATTACTAGACTTTGTTATGCTAGCGAGGGGTTTGCTAGAACGACGCAGGGAATTCCGATTTTTATAGGGGATTAAGAGCTTGGAGAGTATAGGGATGTTATTGGGTTGGTAAAATATCTTGTGGGCAATCGTGAGTTGGGGTATTATCAGATGGTTTTGGAATTCCAGCCAGTCTAGTTGCCTAAGATTAAAACAGTGGTGGGTTCTAAAGGGATTGCCAGTAGCGAATCTGGCAATGTTATTATAGGAAGTTGCTAGTTTAAGGCTAGTTTTCTTTAGGTTGGTAAAACTAGGTGAGGCTTACAGAAGAGTCGAGATTAGATGGGAGTGAGCAATCTTGGTTCTGGCTGTTGGGGTTAGGAAAGGTTTTATTCTATATAAGGAGCCTATTTTTCTGTTGACTGTTTTAATGGTGTTATTTATATGGTAATCAAATGTGAGGTTATTGTCAATAGATATTCCTAAAAGTTTAGTGGTAGAGTCTGGGAAAATAATAGTGCCATTATTTCAAGAGACTGAGAAATCTATGGGGGAGGACTTGGTAGTGGGGGTAAAGAGGAGGAGTTTTGTTTTTTGCATTAAGGAGGAGACAGCGTTTTGTAAACCATGTTTCTACAGTGTTGAAAACATTTTGAGTAAGAGAATATAGTTCAGATGGAGAGGTTGCTGAGCATATTAGTGTGGAAACATCTGCATATTGAATGCAGGTAGCTTGAGGAATTGCTACATGGAGATCATTGAAAAATAATGAGAAAAGTGGTCCAAGAATGGAGCCCAGAGGGACTTCTATGGTGACTGGCAAAAAGGATGAAATTTGATTTTCCCAGAGAACTGCTTGTTGCCTGTTGCTGAGGTACAAAGGAAAGAGATTCAAGAATATTGATTAAGATGGTGCGATTCCCATGTCGAAAGCTTTAAAGAGGTCAATAAAGAGTGCAGATGAGAGGATGTTTTTATTACGGTTTCTATTGATGGTATCTGTAAAGGATAGAAGTGCAGTAGTGGTACTGTGTGATGGCCTAAAGCCATGCTGACAGTTTGATATTATGTTATTTTGAGAAAGATGATGTAGTAGTTGTTGGTGAATGCATTTTTCCATAATTTTTGCTAAGGGTGATAAAAGAGCAATTGGCCGATAGAGTAGTCATTTGAGTTCCCACCTTTATGTAATGGGATAATGTGGGAGATTTTCCAAATATCTGGAATGGTTCCTTCTTGGATTGTCCTGTTTATAAGGATGGATATAGGATAGGCAATTACTTTGGCTGCCTTTTGGAGATATTGGGAAGGTAGCTGGTCAGGAGGAGTGCATGGCTTGAGTTTTTGAATAAATTTACAGATGAGAGTAGTAGAGATGGGTTGTAGTTTGAATTTAGGTAGAGAGTCTGGTGAGGTGGTGGGAAGGCATGAGTTATCTGGAATAAGTTGACTAGCTAGAGATTGTATGGTCTCAGTGAAGAGAGAGTTAAAGGTATTTGCAGTTTGATGGGGGGTGTTTGGATCTGCATCGAGTGGGGTGGGTGTTCGGGAGTTACCAGGGGAAAGGAGCTTATTAATGCTAGACCAGAACTTCTGAGGATTATTTTGGTGAGTTTGTTGGAGTTTACAGTAGTAGTTGTTTTTATCTTTAAGTATTGCCTTTTTGGTACTATTTCTGAGCTGCCTGAAATGTAGATGATCAGAGATATTTCTGTTAGCTCTCCACTTAGCCCAAACTTTGTTCCTAAGCAAAATTTGATGTCTAGCTTCATTAGTAAGCCATGGGGCTGGGTTAGACTTCATTCTAATGGACAGTTTAGGAGCATGCTTATCCAGTATAGATACTTTACAGCCTCTTCAAGTGGAAGGGTTTTTAAAGGTTTCCAGTTGCAGGCTTTAAGCTCAGCTTGAAATAATTCTGAGTTAAAGTGTTTGGTAGAGCGTGCTATCCTAGAGGTGGGGAGGTTGGGAAGATCCTTCTTTTCTCTTATGATGTAGGTCAAAAAATGATCACTAAGATCATCTGGCAGAGTTCCTACCTTGTAAGATTGTTTCCGTTTATAAGTATCCAGTCTAAGGTGCTCTCTTTCTTATTAAGTTTGTTAATTCTGGTTGTAGAGGTTATGGTTTGGCTAAAGCCATAGAGGTTAGTATGAGAGGTAAGATTTTCAGCACTAACACCTTTCCAATCAATATTAAAGTCACCTAGTATTATTGTTTCTTGGGGGTAGGTGGAAGACACCCAGCTTAGAATAGCCTCTATTGTAGTGATATTATTTCCGGGTGGTATGTAGATGCAGATAATGTATACAGATTTTTTTGCGTTGATTTGAAGTTTGGTAATAAGGACTTCTGCGTTATTATTCTGAGTTGAATTAGATGGTAGGGTGGAGATATGAAGTCCATCTTTAAATAGAAGTGCTACTCCACCACCTTTGTGTTTTGTTCGGTCTTGTCTGACTATATTGTAGCCTTGGGGAATGATTTCATTGTCTTTAGTTTCTGGTTTCAACCAAGTTTCAGTGAGGCAGAGGATATCAAAGGAGTGAGTATCTAGGAGGGCATGGAGGTGGGCTACTTTATTATTATTGCTTTGGATATTAAGATGTCCTATTAGGAGAGAGTTATTGAGATTAGGGTGGGTTGTTTGGATAGTGGGGTTGGTAGGGCCAGGGTCGGGGTGGATGTCACCATCTTTTGAGGAGGGATTATTTATTTTTTTGCTGAATTATACCCAAGGTTAGTTTGAATTTTCACTTTATTTATTGAGGGTAAATTGTATTTAATGTGGGAGAGTCTATGGTATTTAGGCAGTAGGTAACTGGGAATGGAAGTTATGTTAGTATGTCTATTAGAGGGTATATGTGTGTAAATTGCAGTTTGTTTTAGAGAGTGGTTAAGATGAAAATAGTGCACTTTTTCAATGGAGGTAAGAAGGTAGGTTGAAGTGAGGGCAGTTGAGAGTATAACTGTGAATGTTAGCTTGGTTAGATTAGTCAGACTCAGTTTGTTTATATTTTATGTTGCTGCTATCCATCCTGATTTGTTGCCATATAATAAAGCATATAAATGAACTACTTCACCTGTTCGTTCTTGAATCATAACAGGATGAGCGATAACTCTCTCCTTGCAGCTTGGAAACTTCTGCTGTTGAAGATTCTCATTGAATGGGTGGAATGTCAGGAACTTTTATTATTGGATAGGAAAGTGGAACTGAATAACCTCTGGAAATTATCCTCAGCACCCAGGAATCTTGTCCTGTTTTGTCAGACTTGTTGGTGCAGGGGATAAGCATCCTCCCTGCGACCCCACCCACCCTGACTGCCTCCAGACAGCAGCAGTTGCCAACTTTTCAGGAGTACTGGTAGGGCTTTTTGGTAAAGGGACTATGAAAGCCCTAGTTATGTGGGGTTACCTATTTCAACCATGAAACCACTGTTGCGCGAATACGGAAATGTCAACACATATTGAGTGAACCATGAAAACACCGAATGTCCTGAAGTGTGAAATTCAAAATGTCGAATCGTCATAGTTGGCCTTTCTCCGGTATAGCTCCTAAAGGTAAGTGTGCAACAGTTCCAGACCTTAGGGTTAGGGTGCGGGTTAAGGCAAGTGCATACATAGTAATATATGTAAGCTTTACTTTAGGGCTAGAAGTAGGGTTTTGTTAAGTGTATGTATGTGGATTAATTATTTTATTTGGGTAGGCAGTACGTAGCGGGCAGTGAGGTTGGCCAACTATGTTGATTCGACATTTTGAATTTCGCGGTTCAGAACGGACGTTTTGAATTTCGCAGTTCAGGACGTTCAGTGTTTTTGCGGTTCGCTCAATGTGTGCCGACGTTTCCGTATTCACGTATGTGAGGTTTTGCAGTTATAATACAGACCCGTTATGTGGTCCACCTCTACCTCTGGGGCGACGTCCATTTCAGTTACCTCTTCATTTGACATGAGAAGGCCTGTCCCCAGGAGTTTCATGATAATAATACTCTGACTATGACTTCAAGAACCACATCTTACTGCCATCCCTCTGATTCTTAGAGAAGGTTCTTTGGGTGTTGGAAAAGTGGATTCCCACAGCAGAGATGGTTTTATCATCCTGTTGGCTCCTAGTCACGTATTCATAATGTTTGGTCCAAAAAGTGCGGAAACATCAAACAGGGAACTGACAAAGTATGTCTTCAAACCTTCCAGGAAATCACAAGGGGGCATCCAGGCATGCCAACAGCTGCATTAGAAAGCAGATGCACGGTCAAGGGTACACAGCTGAAGTCCAGAGTATTTCGAAAATCTGCTGGCAAGTTACCAGAGAATGACTTGGTAAGCTCTTTGGTCAAGTGTCTCTGGAAGTTTGAGATGTGGGCTAAGTAGTTCAGTGCTCTGAGGCAAATGTCACTGAAGCATATGTCAGTTTCCCAAACATGTCCAATGCCCTAGACTCCCTGTTAGGGAGGTGGATAGAGGAACTTTCTTCGGACAGTTCCTTCTAAGGGGCCACATTACCACCATGGCATCTACTGATGGACCTTTACTCCAGTGTTTTCAATCTTTAAGAGCTACCAAAATCCTACCAGGTTTCTTTCAAATTTGGTTCTACCACATCAGGGTCCTTCCATACTTGCGGAGTCATAAGGTCTATGATGGGATCAACAGGCAGTACTACCAAAGATACATATGAGCCAGAACCAAAGGCTTCGAGGAACACGGACTCATCCTGTGAAGGGTTCATACTAGGCTATCTGCCCTAGGGCATTTATAAGCCTAGCCAGAATGTGTTTGGCTTTCGCCACCCATTTTACATTTATTTTGCTATGCCCTTTTTCGAGGTTAGTATACTGTGCCTCTGTCTAACAGTGACACAGAAGTAATACCCGGGGTAAACCTACGATCTCCCATCCACTCATCAAGATTCCTCTTGAAGAGAGTCAATGAGGCACTCTGCCTAACCTGGACTGGGATTTTATTCCAGAGTGAAGGGAGCCTCTGGGTTATGAATCTGTCCCTCCAGCATGTCCTATTTATTTCAGTGCTGAGGTTCAAGTCTCTCGAGCGCATAGCTCAATGGGATTTGGATTTTCTGAGGTGCAGCATGTCCATTAATTCCGGGTTGGACATGGCTTTATACATCAGGCACAGATCACCTCTGAACAGGCGGTATGCCACTGAGTAGAGCTGGAGTTTCTTTAACCGGGCAGCATATGGCATCTGTTTGAGCCCTTTGATCCTCTTGGTGAGGTACTTTTGGGGTCTTTCCAGTTGCTGCAGGTGTCTGGTAAGGTACATCCCAAAAGGGGCATTGTACTCAATTATGGGCCTGATGAGGGATGAGTAAAGAGGCACGATGACCTCCCCTAATCTAGATGTGAATCCCTTCATGATTAGGTGGGCTATATAAAATGTTTTTCTAACCACTTTGGCCACGTGGTTGTCAAATGAGAGATTGCTATCAACTTGGGTCCCCAGGTCCCTAATTACTTCTTCTGTACTTAATGGATTACCACCTATGTGGTAATTTGTGGGCACTTTGTTTTTGCCAAAGGGGATGACTATACACTTTTTGGCATTTAGCTTGAGGCCATGGCTCTGGCACCAGTTGTCTGTTTCTATGAGGCCCTTTTGGAGGATGCTTGTCTCGGCTGGAGAGTCGATTATGGCACCCAGTTTGCAGTCATCTGCGAACTTGGTCAGCCACAGTCCTTCCGTGTTGGCCTGTACCTCCGGGAAATATATACCGAACAAGAGAGGTCCCAGGACTGAGCCTTGTGGGACACCACTTGTAACTGGTTTGGAGTCTGACATGGCTCCAGCAATTCTAACTATGTGGGTTCTGTCCTTGAGCCAGTTTGCAATCCATCTAGTGACATAGGGGTTTATATTTAAGCTGGTGAGCTTATCTATAATGCCCGAGTGGGGTATTGTATCGAAGGCTTTTGCGAGGTCCAGGTAGGCTGTGTGGACCACCTTCCCCTCGTCAACGGCCTTGGTGACTGTTTCAAAGAAATCAACCAGGTTTAAGAGGCAGGATCTGCCCTTAAAGCCGAACTGGGTAGGATCCAGTGTCTGTAGGTCCCCAATATCATTATTTATGAGGTCCATGATGATCCTTTCCATAGCTTTGCAGACCAAGCTAGTCAGGCTTATGGGGCGATAGTTTCCAGGATCCGTTGAGGCACCACCCTTTATGGAGAGGGACCACTGTTGCTGTACACCACTCTTTGGGCACATATCCTGTAGTAAGGCTGAGATTGAACAGTAGTTTTATGTTTGGGTTTAGCTCTTCTTGGAGTTCATGTAGGACGCAGCCCGGGACACCGTCTGGTCCCATTGATGCTGTGTTTTTTGCTTACCTGAGCATCTGAGATGTCAGGGGGGCAGCACTCTGCTGAGATAGATATTTGCCCTTTTGGTGTGTGGGGGGGGGAGTTTGCGCTGAACCTGTCAGCTAGGATGTTGGCAATGTCTGTGGGTTCGGTGTATTTTTTGTCATTTTGGACTAATTCTGAGCATATCTGGGAATTACCACCCAGGTTCCTAACATAACTAAAGAAAGCCTTGTGATTATCCTTAGTGAGCTGTGCAATTTTTCTCTCGAAGCTGGCCTTAGACAATTTTATGAGTGCCCGTAGTTTTTTGCTAATACTGATCAGTGATGCCTTCCCTTTTTAGGATTTTGCTCTATAATTTAGTAGCTTCCTCCTTCTATTGTATAGTTTGTTTTTGGCTGGGGTCCACCAGACAGGACGTCTGCCTTTGGAGGATTGGGCCTTGGTTTAATTTGGGATCGCATGATCCATGCATTCCTGAAGGTGTTCATAGAATGCGTTTATAAAGGATTCTGTGGTCTGGGACGTATTTTCCACAGGCCCGGGGGCTTCCACCTCGGTTTTGAGGGTCATCAGTGGACCAGAGCCCTAGTTGTTTCATCAGTTCAAGGATCTCACCAATGTGACATCTTCAGGTAGGGATCTAGGGGAACCTTCACCTTCAGTCACATCTCGTCTTCCGTGAATAACTCCGGGGATGAGTAAGTGCTTCTGTTTAGCACATCTGTTTTCTATAACCCTGTGCAGAGGGATGATCAGAAGGGTCCAAATCAGACTGGAAGCTCATGCAGTAAGCCACCTCAGAAGCACTGGGGTCTGACTGTTCTTGCCAGATAGAATGAAAGGAATGAGAAACAGTATCCCCTTGAAGTTGGGATGGAGCTAAGCTGGGAGGTAATGCCTTTTCTTTTGGAACAGCCAAAACTGTTTCAAAGGCCTCAAGGCAGAGGTCACAATTGGGGCCAGGAGGTCACCCGCCCATTCAAAGATGAAGACTTTGCAGCCCTGGGACTGACCTCGAACACAAGCTGTCAGCAGCCAAGGCCCCAAAGGAGAAGAGACTGCTCTGATAACTTCAAAGTAGACCCATCCTCTGAACTCCAACAGTGATGCCTCAGCTACGAGACTCTTCCTGTTCTGAGCACACTGGAGTTGAAAGAGTAAGGAATTCTGATGAAGTAGCTTGGACTGCTGGCTCCAGCAAAGACGCACTGGGGCAGCTTGGATCCATGAGAACCTGATCCAAAGGATGGACTAGCAGCAGAGAAAGAAGGGGAAGGGGGTCATTGGACTCATACCTGCTACATTCCCAGACAACTGCACCAAGAGTACACTAAGCTGAATTTGCATTCTCAAAAGCTTCCTCGTCATTCTACTGACATTAAGTTCCATAAGACTCCAGGATGACCAAACAGATCTCAAGGATGAAGCCACTGAAGGTGGTCTGGATCATCTCTTGTCCTATAAAACAGAAGAGTGCAATCTTAGACTTACTGGCTCTAGGGAGAAACAGAACCAGGGAGAGGAACGTCTGTCTGGTCCAAAGAACTAATGCCTCCGACTTCTACTGTGTCCTTGGACCCAGTCCCATAGCAACTGTTAGTTCTGGGGACCTAGTCCCGGACTTACCCATTTTCTTTCTGTCCCCTTTTCTTTTTTAGTTTTTTCTCATCTCTGGTGTTAAGCTGACTTGCTTCTTAGCCAGACAGACAAAAGGCAACAGAAGCAATAGAAAGTGCAGACCCTGCCTGAAATGGGAGAAGACCTTTCAGAATCAGCTTCGTACATCTAGTTTGAAGAGCTCTTGTGCAACTGAAGCACAAGTTTTGCAGTCACTGCCTAAGAGGGTTGTGCCCAAACAATAAACACACAGAGTGCAGATCCTGCTGTGGGATTTTATATCCACAGTCTGAACATTCTGGACTTTATCAGACATTTCAATACAAAGTTAAAGACAGAGAAAAAGAATCACATGGATACAACAAACTTCTAGACCAATACCTTAAGGGTATCCAAACTGTATTACTAAACAGTATACCAAAAAAACTAATTCCGTCTTAAGATTAAGGTACCACACCAGAAAAAATCTTATTTAATGCAGTGTAAAGAAGGGAGAGAGACGGATCTAAAACCCCATATTAACCTAACAACCTACTATATTATTTTACCAAGTACCCAACACTAACAGCTATCACTAGAGAGACTAAATTAATTAACTACTCTATTATTAGGAAAACAGACTAGGACATTTTTTTTAAATAGAATTCTTAGAACAATGGAGCCCTTGTGGAACATGTCTGATGCATCAGGTGGCAAATGAGATCTGAAGTGCAGGGAATTACTAGTGAGTCAGAGCCCTGGATCCGTAAGCTTCAGAAATGGTGCAGAGGTCAGAGTTGACAAACCACAGTTGAATCTGACGAAAATAGATATTGGATCATGTATTATTTCAATGCTTTCTATATATTTAATTGAAAAGTAAGAAGTGTAAGTAATAGGATACTAATTATAACTATGCCACTATAAAGAACAATGACACTGCATTACAGTACTGCTATCAAAGTATTAGATAGGGACATTCTGTGCACGGGTAACATTTAGTTCACAATATTTATACACTACTGTTATGTGTAAAAGTGACTGTTTAAAGAGGAAAAACATTAAATCACAGAAGAAATGAACATAAATGAAACATCACCGTTACTTGTAAGCGAAAGTCCAATCTTAGTGAAATTAAGGATGTTATTACGAAAGTGAAATGAATGCAAATTGAGTTGAAAAGTAAGAAACAAACACCAGCTCAGAGTAATTTCACCAGCACAACTGACAGAGATAAAGCCCTGATGATGACTCAATAACCCAGGTTTAAACAGCAGCTGCTAGAGCTTGTTGGGGGGGGGGGGGGGCGATATACATACCTATCCTGGAGAGAGTGAACTGAATGGGGCCATCCAATGGCAATTTCTCAGAGGAGATGTGGTGACATAAGAATGGCATGGGGGCAGGCATTCACCCACCAAGCAGTACATGAGGTAACTTTCATTGTGGGTAGACAGCAGTGTACCCTTGTGTGGGGAAAGTCACAGTGGCACCTGCAGTGAGGCAGGTCCCACATTTTTCACCCATTGGTGAGATTAAATACTATGCTATGCACACTCATTTCTATGATGTCATCAAGGGTACAAAACACCCCATGGATACAAGGATGACACCACCTCCAAACAACTTTTGTTCCCTTACTAGGAATATCCGTCATGAAGGAATGAATGCTGACCAGTGGGCTCATTTGAAATTTCTTTCTTTTCTGTGTTGTAATAAGTTGCCTGTGTTTGTCTAGCACAGCTCATCTCACAGCCATATTTAACCATGTACTGTACCTTAACCTTAACTTTCACTTTATAATTGACCCCTCAAACTCCCAGTGTACTCAGTAGTTATGCAAAGAGACTCCTGAATTGCACAAATGGCACATTACTTTTCACATGTAGACTTGGACTATTCATTTTAGACAGACAGCACTCCAGTAAATTAGCTCCAAATGTCTCAGACACCACATCCTTTAGCCCACATTAACAAGCAAACTGGAACCATGGATCTGCACACTTTCCAGTCAACTCTGTAGCCAGACAGCTTGAAATGAAAAACCCGAGACACTGTAGCAATTGTCTCATGTTTATTGACAACCACCAGATACTTAAACTGGCAGTGTTTGAGAAATGTAGGAGTATAATGTTAATGGAGGAAGGGCTCTTACAGGATGCCACTACAAATAACCAGCAGGTTGTCAGTACCACATAACACCACAGTAAACCAATTAAACACAATTCATACCAACATACAGATCTACATATACTAAGGCTCTTAAACATATCCTGCCTAAACCACAAAAGCCTCCTAAATGCAAACTAACAAGTACCCACAGAGACCTCACAAACACACAACACAGGCAGCACCCAACATGAAACATTCAACCAATAGTCCAAACCCATATGGCAAACCTCCATACAATATCCTAGTTAGAGGTAATTTCACAGTTAAACACACCAATGCACCACTCAACCAGGTTGCGCAGAAGAATGTCATGGTCATTTGCTTATCAAGTGTCAGGAAATCACATCACGCATACTCTTGCATCACAAATACACATAGGGCACAGTCACACAGCATGTGGATGTGAATGTCTGCAGACATACCTACCTGCACTATATTGAGAGACATGGAACTCCGAATGTGTGTTTGAGGTACATATAAACCTAGCCCTGAGCAGCATTCTACCATCACCAAGAATGTTGCAGTAATATGAACAAAAGATTACCAACTTCAACAACTGGCTTAACTTTTGGTGTCAAAGGGGGTACAATATACATCAGCCTTAGAGGAAATAGTTGACAATCCCAACTGCTTTGCCAGGGTTGGCATGCACCCTCCCCCCAAGGTTTTCATGTATTGGCCAAATCTTTGTCCACCCTCAAACTGCCTTTTTTTAGAAAGTGTTCGTTTTCAAAAACTTCCAACATAACAAAACAGTATCTGGATAATAAAGGTACTGCTGCTCAACACTAGGCTCCTTAAAACCTCTGCTTCTTACAAGCATTAACTTACTCTACAAACCAGATACATGCCTCATCACTGAGCCTTGGTTCAAGACCAATGGGAGCCCTCCATCAGTGCAGGGTTTTAGACCAATGAGAGCCCTCCATCAGTGCAGGGTTTCAATGCCTACAACAGATTTAAACTCACCACAACAGATGAAAGCACTAAAGGTGGTAGCGTCTCCATATTCTTAAAATATACTACATCCAGACTCATTTGACAAGATCATGACTTGGAGTTCATCCACATCCAACTTACTATCAACAAAAACCTTACCATATCATAGCTAAGTGTGGGATCCACTCTATGACCCCTTAGCCAATATCTCCTCAGGGGTGATACAATTCTGGACATAGTCCTCAGCAATACATGACACAGCTTTGCATCCCACCTTATAAAACTTCCTCTGTGGTCAAATCGCACAAATGAATCACATTCACCATAAGACTGAAGTTGGAAGCATCTTCCGATACCTCGATATTCAGAGTTATGCCAAGACTATTCTACTAAAATTGAGGGATAACCTGGATAAATTCAAAATCCCCTCCCCACAAGAGGACCCCACTGCTTATGCAGAATCTTTTACCACATTGATGCATCTGTCCCATTTCAAAGTAAATACAATACCAAATTTTAACAAATAAATATACACCCCTTTGGTAGTTTATACACAAACAGACTATGAAAAAATAAATAAATAAATAAGCTAACTGCAAGCAAAAATAAGTTAAACTCTCAAGATACTAAAACTGTTCTTGATAAACTTAATCAAATCAGCCTAAGCTGCTATAACATGAAGATAGCCTCTCAGAGGTTTAAAGGTACAGGATATGAAATGGGATGAAGTAACAGCTAGAGAGATTGAAACAAAGTTAAGAAAAGCCTGTAACTGAAAAACCTCAGACCCAGATGCTATACCTAACTTTTGGCTGAAAGTAGTAACACCTTTGCACAAAGATTTAGCCATGAGTAAGAACTATTTATATGTTCACCCTGAACTGACACCAACCTGGTTAACAGGAAAAATAATGCTCCTACTTGAGAGTGAACCTGCAAGCTACCCTAAAAATTATAGACCAATAACTTGCCTTCTGACAACATATAAACTATACACGGGAATTGATGCTGACAAGAGTTTATAGTCATTTAGAGAAAACTCAAGTTATGGCAGTAGAACAAAAGGGCAATAAAAGAAAATCATATGGAACAAAGGATCATTTGTTAAATAAAGTCATAGTGGAGAACTGCAAAAGGGGAAAAAAATCAAAGCATGGTCTGGGCTGACAACAAAAAAGCATTTGCTAGTATTCCACATTCATGGATAAAAGAGTGCTTAAAAATGTAAAAGATACATCCTACACTGATCGACTACACTACAGTGACCATGAAACAGTGGCAAACCACTTTGAAATTAAGCCATGATAAAGGACAAATTATTATCCCAGGGATAAAAATTTAAAGGAGGATATTCCAGGGTGACTCTGTCACCACTGCTATTCTGCCTTGCCCTTAACTCATTAAGATGTCTACTTAACAGCTTAGGCCATGGCTAAAATTTGGCTCCTAGAAAACAACAAAGTGTAAAGACTTATCTTCTCTTTGTCGATGATTTAAAACTGTATAGCTCATCAGATGAGGAACTGAAAGCACAACTGCAAGTTGTCAAAACTTTTTCAGATGATATAAGAATGTCATTTGGTTTTGATAAATGTGCAAAAGCAGCCTTTAAAGCAGGAAAACATCAGTTTGGGAAAAGAATGTGAACATAAAAACTTGAGCAAGAAGGTGTGTATAAATATTTGGGAATTGATGAAGGATCAATATTAAAACATGAATAAATGCAAATAAAACTTGATAAGGAATACTTAAGACTTAAATTAATCCTGAAAACCGCACTGACATCTAGGAATAAAATCCAGGCTATAAACCAATTGCTCTTCCTGTCCTAACTTACAGTTTTGGAGTGACTGACTGGCCGCAAAACGTGTTGGCTAGATTAGATAGGAAAACAAGAAGGATGCTTCATGCTCACCAAATGATTTATAAAAATCAGTGGATACCAAGATTATATATTTCCCATTCCGAAGGAGGATGGGCCTCCTTGAAATTGACTATATGTATAGATCTGCAATCGTGGGACTCCACACATATCTGCTGACCTCACAAGACCCAAATGTAGTGAAAGTTTTAAAACATGAGGAGAATAAATCTAAGATGACTTCTCTGCTTACTTTAGTAGAAGCATAACGACATTAAGCAGGAATGGAAATCAAACCAGGAGGAGATAAAAATCAGGCAGCAACTGAATGTGCCAAAAAAACAAAAAGAATATAAGGTGAAGGAACAGATGAGAAGGCAAAAAATATGGAAAAAGCATAAAAATACTTGCAAGTATAGAAAACTTCTGAAAGAACCTCATGTTGATCAGGAACGAAAGCAGGAATGGTTGAGGACAGGCAAATTCAAACCAAGACAGTGGGCTGCGTACACGTTGGTTTACGAAGTCCACCGAAAATGTGGGAGAAATAGACAGATGTAGGTTTTGTAAAATCGAACTGGAAACAGTCACGCACCTCGTTGCTGGTTGCGACATACTAATGGCAGAAAGACTGCATACTGAAAGGCATATGTGGCAAGACTGTTGCACTGGGGATTGTGAAAACATTATGGTATTGAAGTGGCTGAAAACATGAGCCAGAAAGCATCATAGAAAATGAAGTTTACGTCACATGGGATCATCCATTACTAGCAATTCGAAAATCAGATGCTAAAAAAACGGATATAGTGGTCCAACAAAAAGACAAAAGCAGCACTGCTCACTGAAATCCCCACACCCAGTGACTACAGTGTCTTGCATAGAGAGAGAGAGAGAAAGACGGTCATAAAATATCAGGATTTGCAGGCAGAAACGAGAGCAATGTGGAAAAAAAATACCTAGACAGTTCCAATAGTAGCAGGAGCAACAGGTCTTACAATAAAAAAAAGAAGAGTGTCTATAATCATATTTAGATATGCTACCAATCCATGCAACTCCATACGAATTGCAGAAGGAGTCATTACTGGGCACATTGAGGGTCCTGTGAAGAGCACTACTGGCTGACAACAAAGAGTGAAACAATACTAATTTCATGAACTTTAATCATACTTTGACTAAGGAATGGAGTCCATTCCCGTCACGGTTTTAGAAACCCAAAAGATGTGGAAAAATTAAAAAGTAAAGGGTAACCTAAAGCCTTTTGTAATGAAGTTAAAAACCTCAGAAACAAATGTCCAGCACTGTGCAGAGATAACAGTAAATGACATCACACACTACGATACAGAGAATATAGTGAATTTGCTAGAGGACAAATCAGTCTCAAACTTCACTCCCACGCTCCCCCTCCTATACTCCCTGATCACACATTTGTATCTACACCCCCTGCCAAATCTCCAAAGAAAAGGTTTTCAAGGCATTATTTACGGCCAAAACCACTACCACTACAGGACCAGATAACACACCAGGCTGCCTAATGACCACCCTGAAACAGGACTTGCCAGACCCACTACAGAAGCTATTCATCAGCTTCCAATCAGGCTTCATGTTAGATGAGTGAAGGACAGCAACAGTCATGGGGCATAAACAGA
Organism: Protopterus annectens; assembly: GCF_019279795.1. NCBI lineage: Eukaryota > Metazoa > Chordata > Ceratodontiformes > Protopteridae > Protopterus > Protopterus annectens. The sequence continues at coordinate 543,753,204 of NC_056744.1, forward strand.
CCTGGCAGCCTTCACACAGCATGGGTGGAATACACATGCCCACAGGGCAAGGTGCTTCAGGCTCTTACGTCAACCACCAGGGGAGGAGGAATAAGGTCAAAATACTAAAAAGTCCCTCACGACTGCCTGACAACAGCCAGGTCATGAATACTTTTTGCTCTGATGTTGGGGAACAAATGTTAAGAATGCCAGCAGTCAGATGTCTGGTAGGCACTGGGGAATGAGATGAAAAGGATACCCAAAACAATCAAAGGGACAGTTTTCCACTCTGATCTTGGCTTGAACTAAATCAAGAAGGGGGGGGGGGTTAAGGAAACACAAATGTATAGAAATTCCTCCAGGAGAAGAAGAAAGTGAGCACTGCCTATATAGAGCTACTCTGAAAGGTCAACTGATGCATGATGACTGAAATCTCAATCACAAACATATAAAACAAAAAAACAGTTACAAATCTCAAAAAACATTTACAACAAAGCACAAAAAGTATGAACATGCCAAAGGAGGACTTTTTCCCTGCAGTTTTACATATAATGTAATACAAAACAGTGTAATATTTGTCAGAAATATATATAAAAAGGCTGCATGGAGAAAGCATTTCAGAAATCCATCACAAAACAAGACTGTGATTACCTTTTATCATGCTTTTACAGACAAAGTTTTATGAGCAAAGCCAAGTACCTTTTAATCCTATTTCTACAATGTACATCATGCCTGGTCAACTTCTTTGAGACAGTCACCAGAGCTATGGATGAAGGCAAGGTGGTTCATACAGCCTACCTTGATCTGGCCAAGGCCTTTGATACCATTCACCAACTCAGGAATCATAGAAAAACTCACTAAACTAGGCATCAACCCCTATATCACTAGGTAGGTTGCAAACTGGCTCACAGGTAGAACCCACAGTGTGAAAGTAGCAGACTCCAAGTCAGACTGCCGACCAGTCACGAGTCGAGTCCCACAGGGTTCGGTCCTGGGTCTATCTACTTCTCTGAAGTCCAGGCCAACACGAAAGGACTCTGGCTGACAAAGTTCGCAGACGATTGCAAGTTGGGAGCTATTATTAACTCCAGAAGTGATGCTGACATCCTACATAAAGGCCTGACTGAGACCAAAGAGTGGTGTCAAAACCATGGCCTTAAGCTCAATGCCACAAAATGTGTTGTCATCCCCTTTGGAAAAAACTCAGTTCCCATGAATTACCACACTGATGGTAGACCACTGAACACAGAAGGCATTATTAAGAGATCTAGGAACACAGGTTGACAGCAACCTCTCTTTTGACCACCACATTGCCATTTTAGTCAGAAAGTCCTTCTATGTGGCACATCTCATTACTAAGGGTTTTGCATCCAGGAAGAAAGAGGTCATTGTCTCCCTCTAATCTTCCCTCGTTAGGCCAATCATTGAGTACAATGCCCCATTGGGCATGTACTTCACTAAACACCTGCAACAACTGGAGAGGTCGCAAAAGTACCTCACAAAGAGGATCCTAGGCCTTAAACATTTGTCCTATATGGACAGACTAAAAAACTCCAGCTATTCTCTGTCTCATATCGCCTACTTTGAGGCGATCTCTGCTTGACTTACAAAGCCATGTCTGACCCAGCTCTGTTAGAAATGCTACATATGAAGAAATCCCAATCCCTCCGCACCACACACCCACACACTCCAGAGACCTCAACCTCATTACCACAATCAACAGAACATGCTGGAGGGATGGGTTCATAACCCAGAGACTGCCCATGCTATGGAACAGACTTCCTATACATGTCAAGCAGAGCACCTCACTGACCCTCTTCAAGAGGAATCTTGATGAGTGGATGACAAATAGAAAATTCACTCCAGGGATCACTCCAGTGGCTTTACTCGACAGACCCACTGGGAACTAAGATCTGGTGGCACAATGCCAGGGTAATCCTATGAGCTATGGTTGTAAGGGCTCCAGGGCCATTAGCCTAGTACACACCTATGAACCTGTGATATAGTTTAAACTACAAATGGCAGATTTACAGATAATCTATTACTAGATCTGCTTCCGGATCACATGCACAGTGTGAGGACAGCATCGAATTCCTGGACAGTTTGAACATCATCTTTGGTAGATTTGAGGAAAGAAACAGTTCAGCACTACCCACTGATGAGAAGGATGCAATACTCAGCCTCAGCACAGAGGAAGTACAAAGAAGGCTAAGGAGAGTGAATCCCAAGAAGGCTGCTGGCCCAGACAACATACTGTGCAAGTTGTTAAAAGGCTGTGCTGATCAACTATGCACAGTGCTCAAGGAAATATTTAACACCTCTCTTGACATGGCAAAAGTACCCTCATGCTACAAGGAAACGGAAACGAACATCATCCCACTAAGAAAACCACTCCCTCCAGCCCTAATGACTACAGAACAGTTGCTCTGACCATCCACTGTTATGAAATGTTTTCAGCAGCTGATCAAAAAGCATCTTTCATCATGCCTGATTTTGACCCTCTGCAGTTGGCATACAGAGCTAACTGTTCCACAGCTGATGCCCTATCAGTATCACTACACATCTCCCTTGAGCATTTATAGGGCAAAGACAACTATGTGAGGATACTATTCATAGACTTCAGCTCTACGTTTGATACTGCGGTACCAATGAAGCGGACAGAAAAACTGGTACATTTAGGACTTGGTAAACATCTCTGTAATTGGATCCTGGACTTCCTGATTAAGTGACCACAGAGGGTGTATTCAGGTAAGAACACATCAGAGTGCATCACAATTAACACTGGGGTTCCACAGGTGTGTGTTCTCAGCCCACTGTTATTCGCCATCCTGACTGACAATTGCTATGCTAAGCACAAGTCCAACCATATCAAGTTTGCTGATGAGACCACAGTTGTGGTCTCATCACAAAAGAGGATGAAAGGGTATACAGACAGGAAGTAGCATCTCTGATCAGTTGGCACGAGAGGAACAACCTTGACATGAATGTAAGCAAGAACAAACAGATTATCATAGACTTCAGGAAAAGGAGAACAAACCACCCAGTGCTCAGAATCAATGGTGAGTGTATGGAGAGGGTTAAGAGCATGAAATTCCTGTGTGCGCGCATATCAGAGGATTTCTCATTGTCGGGAAACACCAGCCAAATGCTCAAAAAAGCACACCAATGTCTCCACTTTTTAAGGCTGAAAACAGCTAAGCTTCCTCCTAATATTCTCTCCACCTTCTATAGAGCTGCATTAGAGAGCACCCTCACCTGCAACTTCACAGTGTGGTTTGGAAGTTGCACAGTTACAGAAAGGAAGGCGCTACAAAGAGTGGTGAGGGTTTCAAAGAAGGTAACAGGTTCCAGTCTTCTTTATTCTGCAAGAAGCATCCGAAAGGTCACCAAAATAATATAGGACACTCATCCTGTGCATGGACTGTTTAAGCATTGGGCATAAGACATTGTAGCATCCGCTGCAGGACTACAAGATTCAGTAAGTTTCTACCCTACAGTGATTAGACTTCTGAACTCGGCACTAGTCCCAGGGGTCTGGACACAAGTCATTTTTTATTTGTGCAACATATACTTACATATATTCCAAGTAAATACAATATTTATTTATTATATCCATAGTCAGTACTTAACTCGCTCAAGTGCAATATTAGACAAATAACAGGCATTTCAAAAGTTGTTTTCTTTTACTTTAAATAGGGTAGTTAATTTAACTTGGGGGAGGGTATTCTTTTCATACATGAGTGTTGGTAAATGTCACTGCTCTTTCTTGCATGTGCCGCAAGTAGTACTGTATTTGTTAGTTATGTTCACTCCTTTACTTGTATGTGTTGTTTCACTTTCCTTTGTAATCTCAAAAATTGAGCTGATGCATGAAATTTCATTTAGGCTACAAGTGTGTAGTTCTAAATGACAATAAAGTTTACTTTAACTTTGGATCTGACAAATATACCACAGCTATTAAGAATTCTAGCTAGCCACATATAGAACATTTTCTGGTTTAAATATAAACGATTAAGCCCAGGATATTAGTGTTAATTTTTTAACTCTCTTTATAACTGTCTACATACACTTATTTACGGACAGACAGCAATAAAATATTTAGAAATCTAGATAGTCCCCAACACTGGAAAATACAAGTAAGAGGTGATCAAGAATTCTAAAAATGTTAGCTCAGTGGTGATCAAGAATTCTAAAAATGTTAGCTCAGTGGAACAACATATTATTGGAATTTGGTCAAAGGATCAAATTAGTTAGTTACTCCTCTCTGTCTCTTTACAATGTTTTTCAGGCTATTTCTGCTGTTCTAGGGAACTTGGACCCATAAAAACTACGATCTTGCATTACATACTATAAGGGAGTCAACCTGCAGTGGCCTAGGTTAAGTCCTGCCCCAGAAATCATGATATTTGGAAACTTCTCCCTAGTCAGCATGAAAATCAACCTCGGGTGTCTCCCAAAAACAACGCCATAGGCCGATAGGAATTAAGCCAAAAAAAAAAAAAATAAAAAAATAAAGCAAATATTGAGTGGTTCAGCTCCATCTCCTTTGCTTATAGTTACACCCAAGCTATAGCGTGGCATGGAAAACTTTACAGCACGGTTTAGCAAAGAGGTAAGTAGAATCCTCCTAGCTTATTTTGTCCTGCTTTGGTTAATTTTGCAAAATTTTAATCGAGTATAACAGAGGTAGTAAGGGCTGCTCTTCTACGGGCAATATAACATTTGGAATCAGCGGAATAAATCAAGCTGATAGAACCCGTATGGGTATACTTAAATAGGGAATATAGATCTGAAGTTCTGGCAAAATCGATTCACAAGAGGAAAGCAGTTGATGGAGGGGGACAGTTGTGGTCTTGGCCTTGTTTTCTCTCTAGACTTGGGGCAGATAAGGATGTGAGCAATAAAACGGCCCCACAGTAAATCACACAGCATTGTCACGTCTCATCGCGCTTAGACAAACAGAGGGTTCTCTGAAAGATATAGTTAGCAAAATGTATGAACTTTTAAATGTCATAATGGAAAAATTTGTTCAGTGTATGGATTAAAATCTGGAAGATTTGGTTAAACTTTTCAACACCAAAGAACACTTGGAAGAGGTTGTACAAGTCTGAAATAAACCACCAATTCTAGAAAACTGATGGTCTTCACAAGGAAATGCTTTCATTAACATTTCTATATCACCTCTGTGGTTAAACCACATGTACTGGTATGGGGAGGTGCAAGGGCTTCAATGGAGGTGGCAAAGTAGAGCTTTGGGCTCCTAAGACCATTTTTGGAATGGGAGACATTTAAACTGGAGTTGCTTAAAATGAAATCTTCTATAATAAAGGAGTCTCAATAAAAATTGGTGTGACGTCCCCATGCTGGGCCAGTCATCAAGGAGCCTGAATCCTCACCACTGACCCTGAAGAGGGACGTGCACTTGGAATACAAATGGATACACTCAGTATTTCCAGATGCAGACCTGTCTGGATCAAGCGGAATTTCCCTTAAGAGCAAAAACAGAACACACTCAGTCCTCAGTCTGGATTTCTCTATCTGCCTCCCTCCAGTAAGACTTCCCACTGGTACAGCTATAAGGTTAGGTACTCAGCAGTGTGTCCAAGCCAAAACCTCCAAGCACCCACTCTAAGCCCAATGCTTGGTGTCCCTGCTCCAAGTAGCACACACACACACACACACACACCTGAAAAAGACTGGCACAGATTTACTTGCTGTGTCTCCTTGTGCCCAGAGTATAAGGTAGTTATCACTGCCACCAGACACTCTATAATCAGCTATTCTAAGGCCCTTAAAGAGTGTCCAATTATACTGTACAATATTAATACTAACACAAATTGTAGTAGCTGACAAGGACAGCTAGGTCTTCTGGAGTGGCCTACACAGCATCACCACATAAATATAAGCACTCTCAAAGGTTAAATACTTTGTACAAAGACCAGTCATAATAAAAGTTCTAAATATATTTCGTAATAAATAATAAAAGAGCAAGAAAATACTAAATATATATTTACAGTAAACCACAGAGTTCAAATCACAGGAAATACTGAACATAACACTGATGGACAGACTCACACAAATAAAGAAAAAAAGAAGTTATGTACTCACCATACCATTCCATCTGAGTAGTTGTACTTCATCTTCAACCTGTGGGTTACGGATCGAATTCAAATTGGCCGCATATCCAGCATCTGATCCGAGCTTAAAGCTCCTCCGCTTACCCATAATGCCCCCGTTTCCTTCCTCCCTTCAGATCGAGTTTGCTGCCCAACCTGTTACTCACACCCGACCCAACAAAATCTTGTCACTATCAGAAAAAGCCTCTCTAAACAATGAGCAGGACAAAGGACATCTTGAAGGTATCCCACCTCTATAAATATATTATCCCCAAATAAATCAGACAAGGTCAGGGGAAAGAGGGAGGGATGGCTGAAGACAAATGAAGTACAGCTACTCAGATGGAACGTTATGGTGAATACATAACTTCTTTATCTGAAGTAGTTGACTTCATTTGATCTTCAACCTGTGGGAGAGAGTCCCTAGCTACTATACACCTGGGAGGCCCTCATGGAAGGATATTCTGGAGCACAGCGGAGCCAAAGGATGCCCTGTTCCTGGATACAACGTCCAGTTTGTAATGTGAAATGAAGGTATGAGATGAGGACCAAGTAGCTGCAGAACAGATGATATCCAACAACACTCTGGACCAAAAGGCCACTGAAGTAACTATAGATCTGGTAGAATGTGCTTTTACCTGACCTGGCAGGGAAATTCCCCTGACAGAATACGCTCGAATTATACACTGGGAAATCCAATGGGCAATAGTAACTTTAGAGACTGGTTTCCCTAAAAAGGGTTTTGAGTAAAACAAAAAGTTGAAAACCACAGAAGAACCAACCAGCAGAATGTGAGCAATCCAAAGGACACCAAGTTTATTGAATTTAAGCGCTTTCCTCTCTATTAGAGACTTCCTCAGAACAATATTGCACAAAAACCCAGTCAAATATATACCCACCCCTCAATTAACCATTCAAAATTGCTCCAAAAATTTTAAAGCAATATATACACATCAAATTACAGCAGTAAAAATATTGCATATAGCAAATAACAAAACTAAATAAATGTTACCATAAAATATTATATGTTAAATTATTAAATAATGCCAGAATGGGGCAATGAGGATCATGAAGCTCCCCAGCCTATGGGCTGTCTAAAGAAATTTTGGTATCAAGAGTAGAGGAGGATAAAAATACAGAAGACTGGGAGGCCAAGCATGAATCAGAGCATCTATGGGGGCTTCCTGAGGGGAGTTCAGAGCGAAGAACTCACCGCATTTTACATTGGAAGGAGATGCGAATAGATCACAGCAAGACTGACCCCACTTTTAAAAGATCTGTTCCACCACTGAAGGATTCAGAGACCACTCGTAAGGCATCAGAATAGATCTGTTGAGCCTGTCCGCTGGAATGTTAGGAATATTCTGGAATGTGGAATTGCCACCAGAAAACGGCTGGTGGAGATCACCCATTCCCACACTCTCATGGCTTCACGACAAAGGGAGTAAGATCTGGGTCCCCCCCCCAGTTTGTTGATGTACCAGACATGTCTGTCTGGATAGCAACCATCCATAGGGGAAGATGGGCATGAACAGCCTGCATTGCAAGAAGCACTGCCCTCATCTCTAGGGCGCTGATATGCAAACTGGTCTCAGATGGGGACCACGTGCCTTGGATTGTCCTTCCCGAGCAGTGCCCCCCCTTAGCTGGGAGGCATCCATAGTCACTGTGGCCTTGGGGAATGATGGGAGAAAGGGACATCCCTAGTCCGGGGAATAAATCCACCACCGAAGAGAGTCCCTGCACACTCGGGAGATTCAAACAGGATGAGACAATGGCAGATCTAACAAGCGCCATTGAAATGCCACAGTCCACTGAAAAATCCACATATGAAGGCATGCTAAGGGTAGCAGATTGATAGTGGCCAACACAGACCCCAACAGCCGCAGTACCGTTTTTGCTGTCGGAGATTGAGCTTACAGGACGTAAAGAACATGCAGTATCTTGTCTGGAGTGAGGAAAACGTTTGGATAGTGTATAATCGAGCCCCAATGAAGTCTAAGGTCTGAACTGGGATCAGAGATGACTTGCTGAGATTGATGGTGATGCCCAACCTCTGTGGTAGGACAAGGAAGTAATCCCTGGCTTGGCAAAGTTGATGCTTGGAAGAGGCAGTGAGGAGCTAATCGTCCAGGTAAGGGAAAACATGAATACCATGAATCCTCAGGTGAGCCACTACTACTGCCATCACCTTGGTGAACACCCTGGGGGCTGTGGTGAGACCAAAGGGAAGGACTCTGAACTCATAATGATTGGCTCCTAGACAGAAGCCAAGGAACCTCCGAGAGTGCCTGTCCATCTTGATATGATAGTAAGCGTCCTGGAGGTTGATTGAGCACATCCACTCATTCACCTGCAGGAAGGGCAGGATGGAGTGGCTACAATACACATCTAAATGTTTATGGCAGTGCCTGGGGCTTCCCCTCCTTTTTACTGAGCTAATGAACAGACTTCTTCCAGACCCACCATTTCCAGTCCTACTCAGCACTGTGGTGTGCCATTTTAATGGTTTAACAACTCATTTACATGTCTCTCATTTTTCTTAAAGTAAGCTAGCTGGTTAACTTCTGCAATTCCAATATCCTCTGTTAAAACATAGATTTAATTCAGTTATAATAATACGTGTACATTTCTTTTCATTCTGCAGGGTGCACTGTTGATACATCACAATCAAACCTCACAAATACATTTTCAGCACAAGCATCTGTACAAATCAGTTTGATATACAAATGACAAAATTCCAGCTAGCTGTGCCGGCACAATTCATACATCCACTGCTCTGCTTCTGGCATGGCTGGTGCCATCTCCTATCACCACACCTCTTCCCCCCTTGAAGACTCTAGCTTGTTTTTCAAGTGACACTTGAGAAACATGGCTTGAGAGAAATAAGCCTAGCTGGGAATATGTTAATCCATTCCCTCTCTTGACAGCCCATCTGCATTGGCATTGCTGTCCCCACTATGGTATTGTACTGTCATGTGATATACTTGCAGTCCTAATCTCCACCTTAATAACTTAGCAGTTTGCTGGCTGGTTCTATGTAGCCATCTATGTAGCCATGTTAAGGATTGTGGTCTGCAACTACAGTGAATTTCCTTTCATACAGATAAGGCTGAAGTTTCTTCAATGCCCATACTATGGCTGGACATTCCTTTTCTACAGCTGCATAACATTCCTCGCTGGGTTGGAGTCAATGGCTGAGATAAACCACTGGGTGCTCTTTTCCTTCTGAAGAAACCTGGCTAAATACAGCCCCCACCCCATGGTTTGAAGCATCCACCTGCACAACAAATTATTTGCTGTAATCTGGACTGGCTAACACAGGGGGTCCTCCCAAAGCACCTTTAAGCTTTTGGAATGCATGCTCACATGTTGGGATCCACACTATATTCTCTGGCCCATTTTTCCGTGTCAGGTCTGTGAGGGGAACAGCTACTGTACTATAATTGGGAACAAGCTTTCTAAAGTACTCTGCTGTCCCTAAGAATGCTCTCACCTGCTTTTTGATAACAGGGGCAGGCCATGCCTGAATGGCTTTTTTCACTTTGGTAGGTTCTGGCCTGATCTAACCACTCCCCAACTCTATGTCTCAGGTAGGAGATGTCTGCTATACTTGCCTGACACTTAGTGGGCTTAATGGTCAATCCTGCCCTTTGCAGTCTGCCCAGCATCTCCCTGACATGCTGAAGGTACTCTTGCTAGGAATGGCTGTAAATGACAATATCATCCAGGTAAGCAAGGGCATTATCTCCCACTTCTAGTAGGATATGCTCTACCAGGCTCTGGAAAGTTGCTGGGGCATCTTTCATCCCAAAGGGTATCTTCATGAACTCGCACAAGCCAAAAGTAGTCACAAAGGCTCACTTCTCTCTAGCGTTGGGAGTCAAGGGCACCTGCCAGTAGCCCTTGGTCAGCTACTTGGCCCCACCCAACTTCTCTAAGGTGTCACCTGTCCTAGGCATCTGACTCTGTGTGTGACTATTTAGTCTTCTGTAGTCCACATAGAACCTGGTGCTGCCATCGTTCCTTGCTGCCATTTAGTCTTTTGTAGTCCACATAGAACCTGGTGCTGCCATTTAGTCTTCTGTAGTCCACATAGAACCTGGTGCTGCCATCATTCTTTGCTACCAGCACCACTGGGGAATCCGAGGGACTGCTGGACTCCTGGATTACTCCCAGTTCCAACATCTCCTACATCCCCTCCCTCAGAGTGCATCCGACATGTTCAGGCACCCTGTAAGGGGCTGTCTGATAGGTCTTTGGGGTCCTTTATCCACATGGTGGTGCACCGTGGTTTCCCAGTGAACATGTCCCCAAACTCTTGTAATACTTAGGCTTATGTTTTATAATAAAAGATTACGGCCAGTTTGGACTCTGTTTAGTTTGTTTTTGGATCTGTTCTTGTAATACTGCTTGAATTTCTTGAACATGGGTAGGGGACAGCCACTAGGACATTGCTATCCCTTCCACTGAGGTGTCAGTCGAAGCCTCAGTGAGGAGATCAGTCACCAGATCCCCCTCAGACTCCTCCTGCCATCTACTGCAAATACTCAGCACAACTATCAGAGTAAGGCTTTATCACATTAACATTGTACAATTTGTGCCCCTGCTTAGCAGTTTTACCATGTAGTTAACATCACTGACCTTTCTTACCACTCTGAAGGGTCCCTCCCAAACTGCCTGCAGCTTATTGCGTCTGACAGGAATGAGCACCATCACCTGCTATCCCACAGCATATTCTTGAGCACTCCTGTCATACCAGACCTTTTTCTGCTGGTGGGCTCCTGCCAGGTTCTCCTGGGCCAAGCCCATGAACTCCCTATGCTTTGCCCAGAGGGTCAGGACATATGCCACAAAAGACTCCTTGTGGGATTCACACACCCTCCCACTCATCATAAATCAAATCTAAGGTCTCTTCATCCTTTGCGCATACAGCAACTAAAAGGGTAAAACCTGTGGATTCTTGGGATACCTCTCTGTAAGCAAACAACTGGTGGGGCAAGTATTTGTCGCAGTCTCTCTAACTGGTCTGCAAATGCCAGTAGGATGGTCTTTAGTGTAGAGTTTACCCTCTCCACAAGACCATTAGTCTGGGGATGGTAAGGGGTTTTCTTTAGGTGCTTCACCCTACAGTGCTCCCACAGACAAGCCAGCAGGTCTGGGCATGAAATTGGCATCTCTGTCAGTTAGTATTTCTCTTGGGAAACCTACCCTCTCTAGAAAAGCATTTGCCACCTTCTCTGCCTCGATGGAGGACAGAGCCACCACCTCAGGGTATCTAGCAGTATAAACTACTATCACAAGGATATACTTCTTCCCTGTGGAACTTGGCGTACTCAGAGGCCCCACAATATCCACAGCTACCTTTTGAAATGGCTCCTCAAATCACACGCAAAAGCTTCAAAGGAGCTTTGACTTTGTCTCCCGCCTTGTCTACTTTTTGGCACTGCTAACAGGCCCTGCAGTACCTTGTTACATCCCTGGCAATCCAAAGCCAATTAAAGTTCTGCATAATAATTCTCTTGATATTCTTTATGCCCATATGACCTGCAAAGGGAATTTCATGGACTATGGCAAGAAATGCCAGACAGTAGGCTCTGGGTACTACCAACTGCTGTATTACCTCACTTTGTTACTCTCCCCTCAGGGGTCCAACTCTCTATACAGTAACCCTTTGTTCCATTATAAAGACTCACCTTTTCCCTGAGAATCAGGTGCCTCTCTAGCTACCTCCCTCAAAAGCCTTGTAATACAGGGTCTGAGAGCTGAGCCTTTCTCAGCTCTATCTTTGTGACTTTTCCCAGCTCCCTTTCCACAGGAAGTCTGGTATCTTCTGAAGAGGTGCCTCACTTTCAGCCTGGGTACTACCACTCACCTCTGCCCTTGCAGTCACCCTGTCCAAGGGAACATCAGTATTTACCAGCAGCCGTGACTTATCTTCAGGCTCACTGCTACAGTGTAGCTCCTTCTCTGAATTAGCCACATCACCAATCCTGGCTTCAGGGATGCGGTCTGTCTGGGTCTCCACCAAACTACCAGACCCACATGCTTGTCTGAGTGTCACTGCACGCACACAAGGTACAGCATTATCAAAATCATTCCCTATCAAGACATCTGCAGGGATATCGTCAAACACACCTACTTGCTTGCTTCCTTTTCCACCTTACAGTTCAGGTGAATCCTGGCCGAAGGCATTTTAATGTGATCCCTCCTAAAGCTCTGACTGGAGTGGGCTGCCCAAGCAAGTACTGCTCCTCTTTAACCAATACAGGCTTCACAATGGTTATATCAGAGGCTCTCTCTCTCTTGGCAGTGGCCTATTTTACATCCACCAGGACAGGATACAAACTCTGGTGGTAGTTTGATACACCTGTTGTCTCCAGACAACTTACCACTGGCATTCTGTTATTCACATTTGCTGGCTCCCCCACCTTGCCTCCGTGGACATCTATATGCTACATGGCCTCACCGGTTACATTTAAAACATTTAACCCTTGATCCTGGCTTTTTCTAATTTCTCAAAATGTTTTGGGTTTCTAATTCCATGATGGGAATGGACCCCATTCCCAAGTCAAAGTATGATTAAAGTTCATGAAATTAGTATTGCTTCAATCAGCCAGGCCAAAAGTGCTCTTCCCAGCACCTGCAATGTGCCTAGTAATGACTCATTCTGCAATTCGTACGGGGTTACATGGACTGGTAACGTATCTAAACAGGACTGTAAATTCTTTTTTATAAGACCTGCTGCTCCTACTACAACTAGAACTGTCTGGGTATCTTTTTCCATATTGCTCTCGTTTCTGTCTGCAGATCCTGGTATTTTACGACACTGTCTCTCTGTACTCAAGACACTCTCTCGCAAGACACCATCTCTCTGTACGCAAGACACCATCTCTCTGTACGCAAGACACCATCTCTCTGTACGCAAGACACTATTAGTCAATGGGTGTGGCAATTTCAATGATCAATGCTACTTTTCTCGGACCACTATATCCGGTTTTCTAGCATCTATCCTTTGAACTGTTGGTAATGGGTGATCCCATGTGATATAAACTTCATCATTTTCTATGATGCTTTGTGGCTCATGTTTCCAGTGTTTCTCAGCCACTTCGATACCATAATGTTTGCACAATCTCCAGTACAACAGTTTTGCCACATTATTATGCTTTTCAGTATACAGTCCTTCTGCCATTAGTGTGTCGCAACCAGCAACAAGGTGTGTGACTGTTTCTAATTTGGTTTTACAAAACCTACATTTGTCTGTTTCTCCCACATGTTCAATGGACTTTGTAAATCAGTGTGTACGTAGCCCACTATCTTGGGCTGCCAATATTAACGTTTCATCTCTTGGTTTGAATTTGCCTCTCCTTAACCATTCCTGCATTCATTCCTGATCAACATGAGGTTCTTCCAGAAGTTTTCTATGCATGCAACTATATTTATGCTTTTTCCACATTTCTTGACTTCTCATCTGGTCCTTCACCTTATATTCTTTCTTTTTTTTTTGGCACATTCAGTTGCTGCCTGGTTTTTATCTACTTCTGGTTTGATTTCCATTCCTGCTTGACGTCGATATTCTTCTGCTAAATTAAGCAAATAAGTCATCTTAGATTTATTGTCCTCATGTTTCAAAGCTTTCACTACATTTGGATCTTGTGAGGTCAGTAGATGTGTTGAGTCCCACGATTGCAGATCTGTACATATAATCAATTTCAAGGAGGCCATTCCCTCCTTCAGAATGGGGAATATATAATCTTGGTATACATGGATTTTTACAAATCATTTGGTGAGCATGAAGCATCCTTCTTGTTTTAATATCTAATCTATCCAACACGTTTTAGAGTCAAGTCAATCACTCCAAAACTGAAAATTAGGACAGGAAGAGCAAACTAGTTTACAGCTTGGATTTTGTTTCTGGATGTCAATGCTGTTTTCAGGATTAATTTAAGTCTTCTAAAGTATTCCTTACTGAGTTTTATTCACATTTGTTCATATTTTATTGCTGATCCTTCATCAATTCCCAAGCATTTATATACTCCCTTTTGCTCAAATTCTTTTATATCACATTCTTGTCCCAAAGTGATGTTTTCCTGGTGCTGCAGTTTTCCTGCTTTAAAAGTTGCATTTGCACATTTATCAAGACCAAATGACATTCTAATATCATCTGAAAAACTTTGACAACCTGCAACTGTGCTTTCAGTTCCTCATCTGATGAGCTATACAGTTTTAAATCATCGACAAAGAGAAAATGAGAAATCTTTAGACTTTATTTTCTAGGAGCCAAACTGTAGCCAAAGCCTACCCTGTTAAACAGCTTAATTGGTTAACGGCAAGGCAGAATAAGCAATGGTAACAGAGAGTCACCCTCGAATATCCCCATTTGAATTTTTATCCCTTGAATAATAATCTGTCCTTTACCATGGCTTAATTGCAAAGTGGTCTGCCATTGTTTCAAGATCACTGTAATGTAGTCAATCAGTGTAGGGTGTATTGTATACATTTTTAAGGACTCTTATCCATGAATGTGGGATACTATCAAATGCTTTTTTGTAGTCAATCCATGCCATACTTAGATTCTTCCCCTTTTTACAGTTCTCCACTATAACTTTATTTGACAACAAATGATCCTTTGTTTCATATGACTTTCTTTCATTGCCCTTTTGCTCTACTGCAATAATTGAGGTTTTTTTCTACAGGACTATAAACTCTAATTCCCATGTATAGTTTATACGTGGTCAGAAGGCAAGTTATTGGTCTATAATTTTTAGGGTAGCATGCAGGTTCACTCAAGAGTACGGTTTTGCCTACTGTTAGCCAGGCTGGTGTCTGTTTGGTGTGCGCATATAAATAGTTCTTACTCATGGCTAAATCCTCATGCAAAGATGTTAATTCTTTTAACCAAAAGTTAGGTACTGCATCTGGGCCTGGGGTTTTCCAGTTAGAGGCTTTTCTTAACTTTGTTTCAATCTCTCTGGCTGTTACCTCATCCAATTTCATATCCTGTACCTTTAAACTTCTTATTCTTTCTTTTACTTCTTCTACCCATTTAGCATCTTTGTTATTTTCCACAGGATCTTCATAGATACTTCTCCAAAATCTATCTACTTCCTCTTTTTTTGGCAGTCTTTCAATTCCTTTTACCTTATTTCCCAGTTCTCTATAAAACTTTTTTGGGTCATCAATAAATTGCTTATTTTGTACTTTTCCCCTTTTATTTATCTGTGTATCTTCTAAGTTTTTACATATGTGCTGAAATTTTTAGTTTATTTGTGATAGTGCATGATAGATCTTGGTCTGTTCTAATTCTGTGCATTGCTTTAATTGCATCTTTCTTAGTATTTTTGTTAATCTATTCCCTCTTCTATAATCTTCTAATAGTGACACGTCTTGTCTTAATGGCTTTATATATTTTTTCTATTCGATACTTCCATGATGGTATTCGATTTCTCCCCTTTCCCTCACTACCCTGTGTTCTTGTGGTAGACCTTTATCAGTAATCAATTTACTGCATTCATTTGTTTTATCAGACTTCTTAATTTTGGGGTTTTATTGACCTTCTGCTGTGTATTTCTCTCACTGATCTTAATGTATCTATCCATGTCCATTAAATCAAGAGACTCTTCTCTTAGCTGATTTTCTTCCAAACTGAGGACACAGCCCTTGTTTTCCATTTCCTGCAGGCATTCTATAGAAAGTTCTGCAACATCTTCCTGTGGCACCTTCTCTTCAATTTCATCCTGTGCCATCTGTTGCTCTGTCATATGGGAACTCACTGACCTATCACTCAACATTGACTGCATCGGAGTTTCAACAGTTTGCTGTTCCTTTCCTTGCTGTCTAGCTTCAAGTGAACATTTATACTGGTTTCCTGTGGAAGGCTCCAAAATATCTTGATAAGGCACCTGGACCAATTGCTTCCTGTTCCACTGGTTTCCCCTTAATTTGGATATCCACTGTTTCATCCTGTTGCGGTGCTTTCTGTATTGGATTTTCTACACTGAATCCTTCTCTTTGCAGGTGCTCCATAACCTCAATTACTATTTTTATGACCTCTCCATTACTAATCTCTTTTTCTACTTTTCCTCTTAGTCTTATTTTTTGTATTGTCAAGTCTTCCATAGCCGAATTACTTTGCTTGTATTTCTCTTCAAATATCCTCAGTGCTGCTCTTTTTGTATTGGTTAGTTTTGCTTTTTCCTTTGCATAAATATTACACCATATTAAATCTCTTTTCCTTTCCCATGTCCATATTTCTTCTTCAGATGTCTCCTGATAATCTTGCTTTTCCCTATTCTGGAGACTCAGTCTATCATGCTGTGATGTAGTCTGTGTTAGACCTTCTACATTAAATCCTTCACTTCGCAGGCACTCCATAACTTCAACTTCTATTTCTTTAACTTCTGCTTTACTAATCTTCATTTCCAAATTCCATATTTGTGATATTAATTTTTTTATTATGAAATATTCCGTGTCTGGATGCCTTTGCCTGTATTTCTCTTCGAATATCTTTAGGGCTGCCTTCTCTATATGAATTAACTTGGCTTCTTCCTTTGCATAAACATTGCACCATACCAAACCTCTCCCTTTTCCCACATCCATATTTCTTTATTTTATATTTTTCAAATATCTCTAGGTTTTGTTGTTTATATTATCACACTTCCTCAGATGCTTCTTTTTCCAAACAGATCAAGGTTTCTTGATCTATATACTGTTTTTCAAAAACCTGTTGCATTAATGAACGCAAATTTTTATTTGAAGCTTCTGACAGTTTTTCCTGCGGAAGTATTCTTCTTTCCTCTAATTTCTCTCAATTATTTTGCATAACTTGTCTGGAAATCCTGAGCTTTTTACATAATAGTAACAATACATAATTTCTCTGTTATTCTCAATAGTCCACTCTACTGTCTTTATGGCTCTTCTTTGGCCCATCAGTTTTTGTGATTTTTGTGGACTGCTTTTTTGTGACTGGTGTGATAGTTACTGAGGCAGGATTTACCATAGACTTCTCTTAATAAAATGTGCATTATTTTAAGAGACGTCTGCAATATTTTACTAAACTTCCTCATCAGTGCAGCAGGAAAGCACGAGAGAGATAATTTTTGGTGACCCGTACATGAAATGAGTCATACGAACTTACTAAAAAAATTAAGTCAGCGTATGGTAAGTTTAGGCTTTGTTCAGATTGTTCCTGTGCAACACACTATAGAAGACACTTAGTGAATCTGATATTCCAGCTGAGATTGGTCACCACTTGAAAGACTACGGACTGACCACTTTACTGCCCACTTCTCTTTACAGCTTCCGCAAAAGGCAACCACCCAAATGTTGAAAGGTTACTAGTGCTGATCAGATACCCTTACTGCATCAACACCTTGTGAAAGATGGTGCTGAAAGCCTAGAATTACTTCTAGCTACATATAGTAGAGTAATAAGCGATGCTCTGGAGACTTCTACCCCAGAATATGTAACCTTACCAGAGCTAGGGAATGCCAGTTTGACCAGGAACTCCACTATGAGGGTCCGGGCACAGGTTGGAACACACATGAAACTCTAACCTGGAAGATGGCACACAGGGTGAATGGTCACTATGCCAAGTATGATATTCCTACCTGGTGAGGGCCCTGCAGGATCAAACTATCTATGGCCTTCTGAACTGTGCACCAGAAACTATCTCACTGTTAAAAGACAGTTAACTTCCACTAGGTACGTGCAGACTACACTTTCTTTTGCAGATAAGATATCATCTTTTTTCTCTGATGCATTTCCTGAACTTGTATGAGGTACTGAATTCTTCACAACACAGCTCATATATATTGATTATGAAAATGTTATGAATGCAGTTTCAGCTGTTTTACCAATAAGCTGTGCACTGGATCCAGGTCCTACATGGCAGTTAAATTCTGCCTAGAGTTCTTGGAAGTGTTCAGGCCTCTCTAACACAAAGGTTTTTCCCTTCCTAATTGATTCCTCTTTTGCTCAACGTTTCCTGGAATTCATAAATTCCAATGCCTTGGATCAACTTATCCACACCCCCACCAAGGGCAGCAATATCCTAGACCTGGTCATTACCAACATGGGCGACCGGTGTTCCACACCAGAAGTCAATTCCTCGTTGGTCAGATCAGACTACAAGCTAATCAGCCTAGACATCCACATCTTACACCCAAGCCCCCATTAGGGAAACCTTCGTAAAAAATTTCTCCAAAGCCAACTTCACACTTCTTAAGACAGAAGTGCCAAACTTCATGACACCCGTGCAGATGGACAATAGAGGTATGACTGCTGAATCCTACACAAATGCACTTTATAAGTACTTACAAGAGTGCATGGATCATGCTATCCCTAACAGAACCAAGATGCTATCCTCCAAAAAAAGGAAGCCAATCTGGTGGTCCCCTGCCATAAACAAACTCTACAACAGAAGAAAGAAACTGTTGCAAGAGAGTAAAATCCCATGATTGGAGGAACTCCCTGGTCAGCTTCAGTAACATGCTGAGATCCCTCATATAATCCTCCAAAGCTAGTTACGAAAACAAAATGGCCACTGATTCTAAAGACAACCACAAAGCATTTTACAGCTATGTCAAGAATCTCAATGGCAACACTCAGATCTGCTCTGAGTTCCAGCACAATGGCACTAAATATACAGAACCAACTGATATCGCCAACATCCTGGCAGATACGTTCAGTGCTAACTTTAGCCCCCTCTCACCCCCTAAAGGGCCCATCTCTACACCGGAAGAATGAAAAGTTCCTGTAATCACGGCTGCACAGGTAAAAACCACACTCTCCAAAGCCAAGAACACAGCATCCATAGGACCTGACAACATCCCAGGCTGCGTTCTACATGAACTACAGAATGAACTGGCACCCCACCTAAGCACCATATTCAATCATAGCCTCACCTCAGCCTTTGTGCCCACTGAATGGTTATCCCACTCCACAAAGGGGGAACCACCACGGACCCCGGGAACTACCGCCCCATTAGCCTAATGAGCCTGGTCTGCAAGGCCATGGAACGTATCATCATGGAACTAAACAAAGACATTGGTAATCTCCAAACTCAGGACCCCGCCCAGTTCAGGTTTGTAAAAGGCAGATCATGTCTCCTAAACCTGATAGACTTCTTTGAAGCAGTTACTAAAGCCGTAGACAAGGGTAAGGTGGTTCACACAACCTATCTAGATCTTGTCAAGGCTTTTGACACCATCCCCCACTCTGGAATTACAGATAAACTCACTAAATTAGGTATAAATCCCTATGTCACAAGATGGGTTGCCAACTGGCTCACTGACAGAACCCACACTGTGAAAGTAGCAGACTTCAAATCAGACTTCAGACCAGTGAAAAGTGGAGTACCACAGGGTTCAGTCCTGGGTCCTCTCCTGTTTGGTATCTACTTTTCTGAAGTACAGCCTAACACAGGAGGTCTTTGGTTAATGAAGTTCGCAGATGACTGCAAATTAGGAGCCATAATCAAAACTCCTAACAATGTGGACATCCTACAAAAGGGCCTCAATGAGACAGATGCCTGGTGTCAAAGCCACGGCCTCAAACTCAATGCCAAAAAGCATTGTCATCCTCGTTGGTAAAAACTCTGTACCCATGAGCTACCACATAGGTGGTAGTCTACTTAACACCGAAAGTATGATGAGACCTTGGGACACAGGTGGACAGTAGTCTCTCCTTTGATAAATCACATCGCCACAGTAGTCAGGAAATCTTTCTACGTGGCACACCTCATCACAAAAGGTTTCTCATCTAGGAAAAAAAAGAGGTCATTGTTCCCCTCTACTCATCACTCATTAGAACCATTATAGAGTACAATGTCCCTTTTGGTATGTACCTCACAAGACATCTACAACTGGAAAGGCCACAGAAATACCTCACAAAGAGGATCACTGGCCTCAAACAGATGCACTATGCAGACCATCTCAAAAAACTCCAGCTTTACTCAGTCGCATATCGCCTACACAGAGGCGATCTCTGCCTAACATACAAAGCTATGTAAAACCCAGAGCTGTTGGACATGCTCCACTTAAAAAAATCCCAATCCCTCTGAGCTACACGCTCTAGGGACCTAAACCTTGTCACCACAATAAACGGAACATGCTGGAGGGATAGATTCCTGTCCCAGAGACTTCCCATACTCTGGAACAAACTACCTATCTATATCAAACAAAGCTCCGCATTAGCATTCTTCAAGAAAAATCTTGATGACTGGATGGGAAATAGGAAATTCACCCCGGGGATCACCTCTGTGGCTCTGCTCGACAGGGGCACAGGAAAATAATTTTCTTGGGTGGTGAAAGTCAGGGTACCTTTTTGGCTAAGCTTATATAGGCCCTAGGACCAATAGCCTAGTACCTACCTATGAACCTATGAAAAAAGGCACCAACAACTCCATTCCCATTTCTGGGAATGTTATTAAGAAGGTAGTATATGAACTTTCCTGTGTTAAATCTCATCAGCTTTTTCATCCATGTTAGTGTCAGGCATTCAGTATGTACATAGTAGTGGAACTGTCCTTTTATGGTAGTAAGTGACTTTCTCATAACGAGACAACAAAAGTTGTATTCCATGTTGACTACTGCCACATTGCAGACAATGGGATCTTACAGAACCTGAAGCACATTCAGACTTACTGTGGCATGCATCTGTTACTGTATATTCAAATGGTTTGCCTCGTATAATTCATTCTCAGAAGGATACTGCAGAGTTTATGCCTAAGGGGACCGCCCCCATGCAGTACAGAGTTCAGTCTATTTTGAGCTGGTTACTGTTCATATTGTACATTCTTCATTTCAGGCAAGATATACAATGCAGAGGGATCTAATATCTCAGTTGTGCAGACACAGTCAGCTGTAACTTTTTCTCAAGAAAGCATGTCTAATTCTACCAATGTAAGAGGACTTGTTGGACTCAAATCCTCAGTAATATGAATACTAGCAAACTTGGCATACAAGGATAAAGCCCTGACCAGAATGACTAGATTTCAATTAGCAGTTCAGGCATCTGCTGGAGTTAGGATGAGAAGGATGAATATCCTCTTCCTTAAAGGAAGGGCAGCTCTGCAAAGGAGAGCCCAGGGTTGGCATTTGTCCACCAAGCAACTCTTACATCAGGAGTGTACAGGGTCATACATTTGAATGGATAGAGTATCGTGGCCCTCATGGTGAAGAAGGTCGCTCTCTTCCCTGCCCAGGGGATGGGTTAGGTCCCATCCAATATGCCTCCATTGCTAAGATGCCAGTGAAGGCTCCAACAACCCTTATGGCTCTCTGGATGATGGGTCCTACCCCTCTGCACTAGGAATACCTGACATAGTGGAATAAATGGGCAGAGTAAAACAGCATATGTATTAGCTACTTCAAGCTCAATATTATCTACCCCCTCCTTTAATTTGCGGAGAAGTGATTCAAGTTTTCACATAAGGATAAAGATATAGCTATACTATTTGATAATGTACAGACACAATGACCAGGTATCAGGGTTAGACATTAGCAGGTCACCTTGCCTCCATCTGGAAAACATCATTCAGATCAAACACCAGATTCCATCAGTGGATCTGGCAAACATTATTCATTCACTAGTATTACCTCACTTGGACTACTGCAGTGTTCATTATCAAGTTCTCTCAGATACAAACCTTGCTTGCCTGTATCACGTCCGGAGTTCTGCAGTGAGGACTAACTGGACTGTGCATCACCTCTCATGCTGCAAGATCTGGATGAGTTGCCAGACCAGCATGGTCTGTTCTGAAGACTGTTATGTTTACTTACTCAGCCATACATAGTCTGAGCACCACTATTTAAAGAAACTTTAATTCTTAGCACTTTCTATGTAGTATGTGTGTGTTTTATGGAACATGCTATTTATTTTAGATTGTACAGTGTTTAGACTTCATACATTTTAATAAAAAATAAAATGAAATGTAAAATAGTGCCACAGGACACTGAAGATTCAGGATCCTCCTTAGAATCCATATCATGGGAATTTTAGTAGTAGAGAAAAACATGAACATACCCTTGCAGCAGGGACGTCGGGAGGCATACGCACTGTACTGATTTCAGTACAACTTATTTAGAAGGGGGGTAGCTTTTTAACTAAAAAAAAAAAGTGCTGGCTCTTTAAGGATGCTTGCTTGGTGTTGTGGTGAAGGCGAACGGGAGCTGACGTCATGTCTGGCTGGCTGCAAGCGGGAAATTAGCTTGTATAGGTATGGAGCAATCGTTAACAGATAGGAGTGCGAGCGGGAAACGGATCAGGAAAGTATGGAGCAATCAGGTAAGAAGAGTATGTGTGAAACAGATCGGGAAATTTGTGTGTGCGCCCCACATAACACAATAGGTGTTCAGGCTCAAACCCTGTAACTTTGCTTCAGGCTAAGAAGAGCCTAAAAAGAGCCTAAAGTCCCTAACAACCACTATTTCTAACATAATGGAGTACCATTTTTTCTGAACCTGTTAGAAACATACGTACGCACACACGATAACACACCTTTGTTTTCAGGAAATCTAGAGAAACGGGGTGGGTAATCGCATCCATGCAATTATTAATACTGCAGGCTGCGTTTACAACAAAAATAAATATTTACCCTACTACACCAACAGCTCTTACATGCATGCTATCAAGTAGCTGAAAATAGTTATGCAAGATAAAGTTTGCGATATCGAAATCAAAGCAAAAAAAAACACCACCGTTTAGCTTCCCCGCCTGGTATAACTAATAGAGACATGATTCCAACAAACCTGACATTAACAGCACAGCAGCATAAAAAAAAAACAATATTTGGCGAAAGTATCTCCATCGTTTTCCTGAGGTGGTGCCATAAATCGCCGATACTATCAATACCAGCTGCCACTTTCTTTACAGTAAATCACTCTTCCGTGGCTTTAACGATTAAACTGTTCCGGTATCCAAGATTATTTGCAATTACAAGAAACCAGTTTTAGTTTCATTTTTGCGATATCCCTCCTACGTGGGCAGAAATTTTGTCAAAGTTCAAATCCATCTTCCCAGCATCGCAGCTTAACTGGTAGAACTTGCAACCTGCTATAGCTCTTAGCACTCTGTACTTTTTAAATCATATTTTTAGTCCGTTTCTCATACAATTGTAGTTTACTGTTAAATCATCCAGGACTGAAGTCAGAAAAAAAGGCCGACATTTGATTTTTCAGATTTCACATACTTCAGAAAATCCATGCCAATGCAAAACCTGTTATTCCATTAACTTTCTGAGAACAATATTTAAAATGTCTACCTATTTGAGTCATTTCACCCCCATTATTTGAGGCTTTTTCAAGATTTCTTGCTCTTAAGACATTGAGAGGTATGCCTTTGATTTAGCCTTAGCCTTCACAAATTTACTGAAGGTCATAAAGTCAAACCTGTTAATGGGTGCATACCTTATTAAATAAGAAATCTATGCAAATATCTGGGTCACTAATTAGGAAGGGTCTAATAGCTATAAAAAAAACTTGTGGAAATAAGTGCTTCTGTTCCTGACCCTACCTTTGATTTTAATGCTTGAAGGTTGAGAGGCATGTATCTTTCATGCAGTATCCAAATTATTTTTATTGCATTTGCTAACTACTCTGTTGAAGAGTATGGAGCATCCGGATTAGTCTGCATTCATGGGAAAAGAAATAAACTTTTCGGACATAAAAGTTTCATTAAGCACCTTTTAAATGCAGTTTTCCTACACTTTCACAGTGGCCAGTACTGGTCACTATGGAACATTATCAAGAAGATAAAACAGGTGCAACACCTGTAACACCCTTCCTTCTCCTACAAACAAACATTTAGCAGGCAACAGAGGAAAGTGTCTTAACAGCAGGAGACATACCTTCTAGCGAAGGTTAGCAATGGGTGGCTGGTAGTGTCAAAACAAGGGTGTATGGGGGAGGGAGTGTGTAGGAAGCGAATGGATAGGGTCAAGGTCAGTCTTAGGCCACTTGAACCAGTTTGGCCCAATAGGGCCCCACTCCCTTGGGGGGCCAACACTAGACTATGACAGAGTCATAATACCTTACGTGACCAGGAGATTTGCCCAAGAGACACTACTGCAAAGTGAAAGGGATTTTCCTCCACTAGCCTTGCTCCCATACTATTTACAAGCTCAGTATTATTAGTAACTGCAGCTTCAGTCATCTTGTATGGCTCACAGTGTGTTAGCAAATCACTGTCCCATAGTAGTCAGTTATTGTTGCTCAACATAGCAGAGGCTGAACTTTGTTCAGATTTTTATTTCTAACAGTTGTGAGCTGTGGTGAGAACTGAAGTTGTATTCCCATGTTGTGATGAGAAGTGAAAACTGAAGTTGTATTCCCCCATTATTATTTTGTTGTCCAGGTTTTTTGTGCCAAGGTGCAAAGTGAGAACTGAATTTGTATTCCCTCATTATTGCCTTTGTTTGTCTAGGGTTTTTGTGCTAAGAGGTTGAGAGCTATCTAATAGCCATGTTTCAAACTGCTGATTTAGCATAGTGGTATGTTGCACTGACAGTGGTGCATATGGTTCGTGGTTCTTTCCAAAATTATACAAGCAATGTTTAAAATGTGTCTCTGGTTTTTGGGCTTTTGTCCCCCCCCCCCCAATAAATGTTGGCTTTTTCCAGATTTCTTGTGCTGCAAAGTTCAGAGATACAGCTGAGTGTTGAGCACATTTTACAAGGAGCTAAGACCTGCAGGGGAACTAAAGTTTAGTGCTGCTTATGCTAAGCCTGCTTATATTGTTAATAGCACAACAGGTAGTATACTTGCTTTTGATGCAGAAGGCTGTGGGTTCTTCTCCCACAGTAGGTAGTTGCATTGCTGATACTGTACTGTGTTATAAAGGGGGTGGATGCTGTAGTCCTTTTTGGCAAAGATATCTAGTAGTAACTATGAACCTGTTATCAGTTTGCCATCCATTCCCTATTGCAATATTACTAGCGTATCACTTTTTTTAATGCAACATAGGCAATTTATTCCTCAAGGGCAACAGGCACTTTATTTGTAGATGAAACAATGAAATATAAAGTTGTTTGCTAGCTGCAACCTCTTCATTAGTTACAGATTTCTTTAATATGGAATTGTGTAGATGGCTTTTACTAGTTCAGAGATTGTGCACATTTACTGATACTGGTGGACTGTAGAAGTTTGAGTAGACTTTTATGATGGAAATGTTCTGAATTGGGCTGTTTTGTCATTATTGGTGCATGCATTTTGTTTCATTGTTTACTGGAAAAATGTTCAAAACAATAAATTTAAAATGCTCTCTAACAACTATACTGTATTGTACAAGGAATATAATTTAATACAATCAGGAAGGTGTATCAAAGAGCACGTGTATGTTCCATGTGCAAGGGGCCTATGATTTGAAAACAGCACAAAGTTGATCTTCATCTGCCACTGGCAAAATGTATTTTCTTTGAATGTGGGTTTCCAATGCTGTTTCAATGAATGCGAGTTTCAAGGGCAGAGAAGTTTTAATGCTAAGTCTAGTTTCATTGTGAGACTGCATTGCTTTGTTTAGCAGATATTTATTGGTGTTCGTGCTGTAAAATGCAAAATAAAACTTTTCTGGCAAATCATTTAGGAATGAAGTCACTAAATGACAGACATTAAGTTTCAGACGTCATAACCTTCAGAAAAATGCATGCTAAAGCAAGACCTGCTATTCTATCAACTGTCTTAAGTTTATACAAGATCAATTTTTAGTACTGTTTGTATGGTTCCCCCAATATATTTGGCCTTGTCCAGATTTCCTGCATTAAGAGGTTGAGAGGTACGTGCAAATAAATCGCTTTATAGAATTAGGAATATCCAAACCTCTCAACTGTTCCCAATTTTGGCTCAAAATGTTGCTCCCCCCTAATAATCCCTCCACAAAATAGCAATTTTGGAAAAAAACGTGGAGGCTTTACAATTATAAATAAATAATGATCAGAGTTATACATTACTTTTGTTTCAGAAATGCATGTAGATTCTCTAATTTTTTCAGCTGCTCAAGTTAACAGTGCTCATATTAAAATGGTGTCCCTTCTTTGACAGGTTCCCAGCTGTATTGTCTGGCAATTTTATATTTTTGCATCACATTTTTGGTCCGTTTTTCATAAAATTGCAGTTTTCTGGCAAATTAGTGGCAAATCATTAAAGACTGAAGTTAGAAAACAATGGCAGACATTTGAGTTTCAGATTTCATGCATTTCAGAAAATTCGTACTAATGCAAGACCTACTACTATATTATTATCTTTCTAAATTTATAAGGGCAATATTTAAAAAACAAGTCTTTATTTTTGGGCCTTTGCCTCAGTTTTATTTATGGGTTTGTTGCTCTAAGAGGTTGAGAGGTGTGTGTGTGTGTGTGTGTGTGTGTGTGTGTGTGTGTGTGTGTGTGTGTGTGTGTGTGTGTGTGTGTGTGTGTGTGGTAGGTAGCATACCTCTCAACTGTCCGAATTTTGCAGAATGTCCAGATTTTTGCCCCATATTTTTTGTCTGTTCCTCATAAATTTTGTGATTTTCTAGAAAATCATTGAAGGCTGAAGTTGCTAAATAATGACACATTTGTGTTTCAGACTTCATGACCTTTAGAAAAATTCATACTAGCACAAATCCTAGCAACTTTCTCATACTAGCTCAAATCCTGTTATTCTGGCAACTTTCTAAGTTCACAAGAGCATTATTTAATATCTATCCCTGTTTATTTTAAGCTTTGTCCATATTTCTTGCACTAAGAGGTACGTGGGGTGTGTGTGTGTGAATGAAACACCCTAGTTAGGGGTAGCAGGTGGTTAGTAATTTACTCAAGCTCAAAACCTGTACCTTAGTTACAGAAAACAAAAGCATGAATCCTCTACCCCAACTACCATGCTGCATTTTTCAAAGAACTGACTTTCAGGTTCATTTTCAATTCAAGGAACCGAGTTTGAGTGAATCTATATTATATTACTGAAGAGGCATTACAGCGAATGCCTCTTCATCGATACTAAAAGAGCGAACAGTGAATTACGAGAATGGCCGTAGCTTGGCTGGGGAGGGGGTAGCAGTTTGAGAGCTGTGAGTACAAATTTGAAAATCCTAGCTACACCCCTGCCCTGCAGAATTTGTGAAAACCTGAATAGCCTGCAGCCTGTGCCGATTGTTCGTCCTCTTTGGTAGATAAGGAAAAAAGAATGAAAATGAGATGATATAGCAGACCTACTGATACTGCCTTAAGTTTCTTCTGCAGCACGCAAGATATTCCTTACAAGGAGGCTGAATGCCATCAGAGCTGGTGACAGTAATGGAATCAAACCTAGACCCAAATGTTAGGCCAGTATCAGTAATCAACATACTTGGCAGGGCCACAGTCGAGCCCCAGAAGTGTCATGGAAAAAGAGTCATAACCTTAAAACACTACATACAGCCTCTCAAATAAAATACAGGAGATGGTGTAATCTACCAATGCATCTTGTTACTCACTCCAAAGGGGTGAGGTACAGCCCATGTTGCTGTATGTCTTGTGGATAAGGCAACTGGTAGAAGTGCGTCTGCCATATTTTCATGGAAAAGGTGAGCATCTGGCCGGCCTCTCTGTAAAAGAGGAGGCAGCCTAGTGAGAGGAAAAAGTCCACAGCAATGGTGGCCTGAAGAGGAACCAATCCTAAATTTTAATCCATGCATCTGCCTACTATGTGCTACACAGCCTTTTGAAAACTCTTACAGACAATGTTAGCTATTATCCTTCCGAATTCCAACTCCTAGGTGACAAGACACAAGTAGGGATTTGGAAATCAACTGATAGTAGCAATGCTGACTTACTGGTACTGACAGCAGATAGGCATGTCATGGAAGTCCAAGACAGAACAGCCCACCTGGTGGAGGCCTTGTTTCAGTATATGGCAACCACACAAGCACTCGTTCATAAGCTTGAAAGTCTAAGAACTACATCATTCTTTTCACACAGTATTCGAGCATTTTTCTGTAAGGCCTTCTAACAAGTGGCCACAAAATATGAGAAGCAGGAAGTAAAAGTACAGTTGTGTACACTTACCATAAATGTAGATGTTAGAGTGTCTTCACTGTTGCAGTCATGACTGTAGGGTTCTCCCCTGCCGGCAGGCAGTCCTCGGTCGGCCAGAATCCCAAAGTCTGGGTCTGGCGTCGGCTGTTCAGCCATGCTTCCTGACGTAAGAGCGCCAGGAGTACAAAGCTGACAGCCAACGCCATGTTCTCCAGTTTTTCTTGCCCCAGATGTCAGGAGTCCCAAAATGAGTAAGGTCCCATACCCTTTGCAAATGCACCTCGGAAGAATGGTGAAAAAAGGAACCACACAAAAGAAAAAATAAGGGGACAGGAGGGAGGGAAACCCAGACTGCAACAGTGAAGACACTCGAACATCTACATTTATGGTAAGTGTACACAACTGTACTATGTTCGTGTTTCACTGTTGCAGTCATGACTGTAGGGTAGAATCCCAAAGCAGAATGAAAGGGAGGTGGTCATAAAGTAGAGGGGGCGGCTAAAAGACCCTGCAAGACTGCAGAAGCAAAGCCTGCCCTAGACTTAAGAGTAGAGAGGTAGATTGTAGTGCTTTGAAAAAGTATGCACTGAACTCCAAGTTGCAGCTTCCAAAATGTCTTTGGTAGGAAGTCCCCTGAGGAAGGCAGCTGAAGTGGCAGCAGCTCTGGTGGAGTGAGTCCTTATACTCCCTGGGATTTGCTTTCCATGGTGTGAATAGCAAAATCTGATTCCATGAGCAATCCATTTAGAAATGGTCCGTCTTGTAATGGCTTTACCTTGGGAACTTGAAGCATAAGAAACAAACAATTGCTCTGATTTCCTGATGTCCTTGGTTCTGTCCAGGTAAAAACGTAGTTGTCTGTGTACATTCAAGGAATGTAAGATCCTTTCCCCTTTATTTTGTGGAGTGGGGAAAAAAGTTGGCAAGTGAATAGTTTGATTTAAAGCCACTTTGGAAACCACCTTAGGCATGAAAGTAGGATTAGTCCTTAAAGACACCCTGTCTTGATGAAAAATAATATAAGGTTCTGAAACTCTCGTGGCAGAGGTCAGAGCTAACAGGATGGCTGTCTTCCAAGATAAAAACTTGATGTCAGATGTGGCAGCAGGCTCAAAAGGAGGTAAGGTGAGCTTTTCCAAAACATATTTGAGATCCCAAGCAGGAATGGGAGGAGATCTAGGGGGCCTTTAGTTCTTAGCTCCTCTAAGAAACTGTCTCATGAGCTGGTGGGAAAAGATTGGAGGGTCTATATTATAATGAGCAGAAATAGCAGAGGCATGTATCTTAATGTAAGAGAGAGAGAGACCCTTATGTAAGAGGTCTGTCAGGTAAAGTAAAATCAAAGGAATGTTAGGAAGAAGAGGATCAGAATCCTGAGCCAGCATCCAGGAACAAAATCTTTTCCATTTTCCTGCATAAGATTTTCTAGTGCTAGGACGTCTGGCTTCTAAAATGACATCCATAACCTGCTTGGGTAGGAGAGAATGAATCAAAGACCCTGGATTAACCAGGCCGCCAGGCTGAGAGTTCTGACATGGGAGTGTAGAACCTGACCCTGGTGTTGGGACAGAAGGTTCAGAGTCTGTGGTAAAACCCAAGGGGGCTCCAGACAAAGGTTTTTCAGTGCTGGGTACCAAAACTGTCGAGGCCAATTTGGGGCCAGCAAGATTATCATCTTGGGCTTGTCCTGTTTGATCTTTAATAATACCCGTGGAAGAAGAGGAAGAGGAAGAGGTGGAAAGGCATATCCCGAGAGGTTTCTCCAACTGAATGATAGTGCATCCACTTTCCAAGCTTGTTCGTGGAAAGTCCTGGTGCAAAAAATCTGTAGTTGATGATTGAGGTGGGATGCAAAGAGGTCTATGGGAGGACTTCCCCAGACTGCTGTTATCATCTTGAATATTTCGGTCTCCAGCATCCATTCGTGTGGGTCTGAAAGGTTTCTGCTCAGACTGTCTGCCAGGAAGTTTTGCTTCCCTGGTAGAAACTGAGCTTGAAGGTCCAGATTGCAAGCTAAAGCTGTGTTCCACAGATCCATGGCTAGTCTGCAAAGGGGGTAGGAATGAGATCCCCCTTGCTTGTTTATGTACCACATAACTGTGGTGTTGTCCGTCCGTATCAGTAGTTGTCCTGGTTGTAGAAGATTCCTGAAGGCCAATAGAGCTTTCTGAACGGCTAACATTTCCTTTAAATTGATATGCAGGTGCTTCTGATCCTTTGTCCAAAGGCCCTGCAGACAGTTGCCCTGAAAATGGGCTCCCCATGCATAATCTGAGGCATCCGTGGTTAGTATCCGAGTGGCAGGAGGCAGACAGAAGGGTTTTCCTTTGTTTAGAGTACATGCCTTGGACCACCAAAGGAATTCCTTTTGAAGACAAGGCAGGACGGAGATCAGTATGTCTAAACTGTGGCAATGCTGAGACCATACACTTTTTAGGTACCACTGTATTTTCCTCATATGTAGTCTTGCATATGGTACGAGAAGGATGCAGGAGGCCATGTAACCCAAAGCCTGCAGGAATCTCCTTGCAGATAGCTGAGTTAAAGTTGCCAAGGTTTTGAAAGTTGAAGCCAGCTGTAACTGTTTTTCGTATGTCAGAAATGCCATCTGGGTTGTTGTGTTTAGAGAAGCGCCCAGAAAAATTATCTGTTGTGAGGGTGTCAAATTTGACTTTTTTATGTTTACAGTGAATCCCAGGAACTTGAGAAGATTCTGAACAAACTGTAGATGCTGGAGTAAGACATCCTTGCTGTCTGCCTGAATAAGACAGTCATCCAGATAAGGGTAAATTTGAATTCCCTTGAGTCTGCAATAAACTACTACTGGAGCCAGGCATTTTGTGAAGACCCTGGGAGCAGTAGACAATCCAAAGGGCAGCGCAGAGAATTGAAAGTGCCTCGATCCGGCCTTGAACCCGAGGTATTTTCTGCGTTCCTGCCTGATGGGAATGTGTAAATATGCCTCCTTTAAATCCAAAGTTACCATCCATGCATTTTTGGTCAGCATTGGAAGTAGCTGCTGTAGAGTAAGCATCTTGAATTTTGGTATCTCTAGAAAAGTGTTCAAGACTGACAGATCCAGAATGGGTCTCCATGAATTTTGCTTCCTGGGGACTAGAAAGAGCCTTGAGTAAAACCTTGTCCCATCTCTGAAAGTGGAACTAGTTCTATGGCTTTCATAGCCAAGAGAGCTTCCACCTGGTTTAAGGCCTCTGTCCATTGATGTTTTGGAAGATCTGGCCATCCGCTTGGCCTTGGTAGGGTATGAAAATGGAATATGTAACCTCTTGAAACCACATCCAGAACCCACTTGTCTTGGGTTATAGGAGTCCAATTTAGGTGAAAAAGAGAAAGTTTTCCTCCGAGAGGGGCTTCCAGGCAAGAAGTTCCTGCAGCCCAACAGAGGGAGTCATTGAGTCTGTTTCCTATGAGCTTGCGACCTGTCCTCTCCTCCCCTGGGGGTGGAAGCAGTCCACTGTCTTGGTCTATAAGAGGCTTGCGTTTGAGGCCTTCCTCGGGAGCGTCTGCATCTACCCCTCTGAGGCCTGTCTGAATTGGGAAAGGACCAATTTTTGTAAGCCAATTCCTACTAAATCTGGGTGGCTGTACTTGTAAGAAATCTTTAACTGTTTGCATGGATTTTGCCTTGTCCTCCATCTTTTTAATCACCTCTTCAGCTTTAGATCCAAACAAAACATTATGCTGAACAGGAGCATCCAATAAATTTAGCTTTTACTTGATCTGGCAAATTTTGTTCCTTTAACCATGCATGCCTTCTAATTACTGTGCCAGAGGCAGCAGCCCTACAAGAAGCCTCCAAGGAATCAAATCCACAGTGTAAACCATGCTTCCCAACTTGTTCAGTGGCATGCATTAAGTCATGTAATTCCTTATCTGCACAGGCAGAAATAGAAGTTAGCTTTTGTTTTAAAACAGACAGGAGAAATTGCTGGTATTTCAACATATGAAACTGACAGTTTAAAGCCCTAATAGATAAAGTAGCAGAAGTGTATACTTTTTTGCCCCATCTTTCTAAAGATCTGGAATCCTTCTCAGTGGGAATGGGGTTTTTAGCAGAAGCGACCTTAACTCCCTTAGGATCCTGAGAAATGGTTTCAGGGTCAGCAGTAGGGTTCTTGTATAAAAACTGGTGGGAATCCGGAACCCTGTAATATCTGTCAGGCTTAACAGGAGCTGGAGGAAAAGCGTCAGGGGTTAAGTTAGCCTCCGAAAAAGCATCATTCACAATATCCAAAATAGGAGGAATAGCCAGAGGTCTATGTTGGGGAAGAAAAAGAAAATCCCCTAGTCTTTTCTTAAGATTCCGAATACTCCTGTCCTTCCCAGTGGAAATGTTCCCTCATTTCATGCAAAGTTTCCCCAAAAGAGAAATCCTCAGGGGAAGAAGCTGAAGGAATGGATTCCTCAGCATCAGAATCCTCATAAGGAGGGAAAGAATATTCCTGGTCAGAAGAAGAAACTGAAGAAAAAGAAGCCTGATCAGAGGAGTCATAATACACTTCCTGCCTTGGCCTTTTATCTGGAGGGGGATGTGAACCCCTAATCATAGTAAGTAAGTCCTCCGCCATCTTAAGTAACTGTTTCTGTGACTTGGGAGCCGGATCAGAAGAGGCCTGTGTTGCAGTCTGATTTGGAAGGAGTCTTTGCCTTTGTCTTTGGCTTTGCCTTTATTAGAAGCTGAGTAGGCCTGAAAACCCCTTCGGAAGCCGGTACCTGCACAGCGGCTCCGGACCCATCCGAAGGAGCATTGTCCGAAGGTCCTGCAACAGAAATATTCAAAGGCCTAGTTGACTCCTCGTGGGAGTCCGTTTCGGCCATCGGTTCCGAAATGGCCGACAACAGGGGCTGCAAAAGCGCCTCACTGACGACGGTCGAACCTGAAGCTGGCTCTGCTTGTACGATATCGTCTGATTTGGACCTCGGAGGCCTGTCTTTGTCCTTGCATTGTTTGTGAACTCAGGTAGCCGGAACCGTATCCGACAACGTTTTGTAATTAAAACGCCTACCGAAGTAATGAAATGCAAAATCGTACTTTCGTTTAATTGTACGCTGATTGAATCTAGCACAAAACAGACAACTAGCTACGTCGTGGTCAGGGCCTAAGCAAGGAATACAGTAAGAATGAAAATCCTTAGGAGGTATTTGCTTCCCACATGAAATACAATTATTAACTTTTTCTGACATCAGACTGGAGCAAGAAAAAAGTTTCCCCAACGGGGTACTTAGCTTTGAGTAGGAGAAGAAAGTCTTCGGACTGAAGTTTGTTCAGAAAAGATCATCAGGAGTCAGCCGACCGGCACTTGCGAACTGCTATCACCGCACGGCAAGAAAGACTGGAGAACATGGCGCCGGCTGTCAGCTTTGTACTCCTGGCGCTCTTACATCAGGGAGCATGGCTGAACAGCCGACGCCGGACCCAGACTTTGGGATTCTGGCCGACCGAGGACTGCCTGCCAGCAGGGGAGAACCATACAGTCATGACTGCAACAGTGAAACACGATGAACATCGGTAACTACAGCAGAGAGCACATCCCTTCGCCCAGGTGCATAAAAATGGCAAAGATTGACAGAAGTCTCCTACAAATATGGATGCAGAGTGACAGAAGGATTTTCCCTGGTAAGTACCAGTTTCCAGTAGCACTTTCAAAGTAAGATAAAAATCAATTCATGTGACAAGAGATGATGAAATGAGACTTTTTAGACCATCTCCCTCAGCTAGTGGTAGCTGGCTGAAAAATATCCCATGGCACTTATCAAAAAGGGTAGGGGAAGTTCCCCAGTGCCCTCTAGTCAGTATGAATACCACACCTTGGGTCTCTACTGGAAAGAAGCCACTGGTCTAGTGGGACTAACCCAGTCAAAGCGTAAAAACAAATGAATTAATAAACTCTAGCACGTGTAAAACAGCCTAAGAATGTTTTTTGGGTAGGTAAGTCACCAGAGGATTCCTTGGCCTTGTTGTATATCACTGCTATCCACAGTACCCTGTCAAACTATTCAAGAAATCCACTCCTCGTCCTCAGCATCACTTGACCACCCCCCTCTCCCCAATAGGGTGTGCACACACAGAAAACAAGCAAAGGCTTGTTTGATTTGTTCTGCTTGATGAGTAGTATTTTTCTTTTTAAATTACTACCTCCTGCTTTTTCTTGACAATGTGAATAAGCAATGATGCCTGCAAAATACCTTAACATTTCTTAATGCACTTCTAGATGCCTACAGCATCCAAGCTGCAAAGGTACCACCCACTTCCCAACATCATTCTTTGAAACTGTAAATTAGTGAATATGGATCATAGGTGGTTCCAGAGAAGCATTCTGCCACTGTGTCATTAGGCCAGTCTAATTCAAATTCTGTATCTGGAAAAAAAAAAAAAGAAATACAAACACTTCATAAAGAAAATACATGCATACCTCTCCTTGAGTAAGGAAATTGGCCAGTAGTGCTCCTTTAACAGCATTTTCTAATTCACAATCAGAGAAAATAATTAAAGGAGATTTGCCTCCTAGTTCCAGGGTAACTGGTTTTATCCCTGCTGCAGCCATTTCCATAACCTAAAAAAAAAGCAAACGTTAAATAGTTCATAAAATTTAGTCAATATCTATGCAATAAGGCTTGAACTGATAAAGGATTACTTAACTATCAATATAAACTAGAATTATGGGTATTACTAAGTTAAAGACATGCAGCATCAACATTTGTAATCCAATGCTCTATTTAATTCATAACACAGCAATGATTATGCATATCCTCATCAAGTTCTCTACCAGCTATAATACTCCTCCTCAAGTGTTGCTAAACAGGCTAGGCTTAATATACACAATGAATTGCATGATAATGCGGTTTACTTTTTGGCTTCTCTAGAATAAATTCTGCATGGCAATCTCCTAACTTAGTATAAAACCAAATACACCCTTTTCACAGAATATGAAAAGCCTTCCATAAAATCTACTCTCCATTTACAACCACCACCATATTTTTAGGAGACAATCTTAGAAGCTTTCAAATCCACAAAAGACTTTCACATTGTGTGGATACCGAATGACTTATCTTGCCTCAAAGCAGTTTCTTCATTTCCTCTATCTCAACAACTTCCTCTAGTCTACCTTTCTACCTTTTTTTTTAAACCTGTTCCTTATTTTCCATATTTCTGCTTGATTTGCAGAACATCAGGTGTAATTGTTACTCATGTGGTTCCCTCGATGTAAATTTCACCAGCCTTCATTGTTGCCCAATAAGCATTACTTTCACAAGTCTGCTATCCACTAACTGACACGATTACTTGTATGTATATACTTAGAGAGTAAGTGATTCGAGTCTCAACTTTTCAGAGGCTCTGCCCTTGCCCTGTGCTGCTTCTTCCAAGTTTGCTTGAGCCCCTACTGTTTATGGTCTGCATGCTGATACCCACCTTGTGAGATCACTAGGAGAAATTACATGAGCTACTATGGATATGCTGAGGATACTCTCTATGCTATTCCACTGATCTCAACAATGAAGAGTGTGTAAGTGCTATGACCACAGTCTTTCAGACATCCTAACCTGGACTGCTAACAATTGGAAGGACTTACTCCAAAGGCAGAACTGCTGTGCAGATGGCGACTACAATTTTATCTGCTTCTCACTCGGTTTGAACAAAGTAAACAGGGTGTAGAATGGGGGGGGGGGTAATAATGGACAATGAGCTTTCACTTCATAATCATTTGCCAGCCATTGTCAGTTCATTTTACAACCTGAAAAATAATTTCCAGAATTAATTAGCTTGTTTCTAGCAGCAAATTTAAGCACTGTGATTCATACATTAGTTTCCCCTCAGATTACTGTAATAATCTGTACCTAGAGCTGCCTGTGGTAACCTTCACCATTTCCATATGGTACAGAATGCTACAGCAAGGTTACTGAGGCCCAAAGACTGTTCCACATGCTGTGGTCTCTGCAGCAGCTGCTTGTGATGTAATGGTTACCATTATGATATGCTAAGGTATCAAGTCCTGCAAGACCTTGGTCTGGCCAATCTGAAAGTCATAGTTAGGCCCAAATGCCCAACTAGGACCACTCTTTCCTCCACTGTGGAGCTGCGAGAGACTATGGACAGGCTGATCTATGTTGGCTGATGGACATTTCTAGTAGCTATACCAACTCTTTGGAATTTTCTATTGGATTGGGCATGTCATTGTTCCACAGTCAGCCATTTAAAGGTAGATAAATGCTTATTTGTTTTGACAGGCACTTGAGAAGCCTAACGAGGTATTAATTATAATGTATTTTCAGTACCCATCCATTCAATACTGCAGAGATGCATACAACCCATCTACTATCTCCATGAACAGCTGCAACTGCCCAGAGTTTACTAGGCAAGCAAGGAATGGAGGTAGATTGCCAGGCTCCCCCTCCTGTCTCTCTCTCACAGAGAGAGACAGAGAGAGACAGAGAGAGACAGACAGAGACAGAGAGAGACAGACAGAGAGAGACAGACAGAGACAGAGAGAGACAGAGAGAGACAGACAGAGACAGACAGAGACAGACACATGTGCGTGCGCACACACCCTTGGACAATTTAGACCTGCCAATTTGTATACCAAATATATTTGGCATGTGAGATGATCCAATGTATGCAGATAAAGCCAATGTGAACACTGGGAAGCATACAAACTCCACAGAAGGTACCCAGGGGGAAAATCAAATTAGAGAGCCTCTTGCTTTGAGGAAGTAATGCTACTCGGTGCATCACTGTACGTCATGTAGTTCTGGTATGCTGTATGGTTATCTAAGTTTCTGCCATTTTAGTACTATGCATTTAGAAAAGCATAATAAGGCATACTATAATTAGATAAAATCATACATACTGCTTATAAAGCATGCATGTAACTTTTGTTTACTTGTTTTCTTGTTCATATATAATTTTCATGTTATAGAATCATAGGAGGTTACTAGGCTATCGTCCTGGAGGTTATTTCAAGCCTAGCCATTTCATCCCAATGTAATACCACCGACACTCTAGTCAATACCCAGGACTGTATTTAGCAATGATTGGGGATGTTCAGGAGGATTGTGGATGCTAACCCCAGTAAGAATTGATGGTGCCCCATCCATTCGTCCATATTTCTTCTGAACAGTGTCAAAGAGGTACTCTACTTCACATGAATTGGCAGCCTATTCCAAAGATGTGGCAGTTGCTGGGAGACAAATCTGCCCCTCCAGCACGTCCTAGTAAAATCACAGGCCATATTTAGGTCCCTGGAACAGGTAGCTCTGGTCCCGTTTGTTTTAGGATGTGCAGCAAATGCATCAGGTTTGGTCTGAGATTGCTCTGTAAGCCAGGCTTACGTATCCCCCAAGAAGTCTGTACTATACTCAGTATAGTGACAGGGACTTTAATCTGTGTAAAGAATGTGCTGGAGTCCCTTGATCTTCTTAGAAATATCTGATGTTTCTAATTGCTGCAGGTGCTTTGTACGCTACATACTGAAAAGGACATTATACTCAATTATGGGCCTGATTAGAGACAAGAATAGCGGGGTTATAACCTCCTTTGCTCTAGAAGTGATGCCTTTGCTAATCAAGTGTGCTATGTAGAAAGCCTTCTTTAATACAATAGACACATGGTGGTCAAAGTTAAGGTTGCAGTCTACATGTGATCCCAGATCTCTTACCACTTTGTAGGTACATAGTATAAGTTTCTTAATTTGATAGTATGAATGGACACTGTTTTTACGAAGAGAATGTTGATGCATTTCTTTGTGTTGAGTTTGACACCAAGAATAAGACACCAGTCATTGGTCTGCATGACACCCTCCTGAAGTATACTGACATTTCAGGATTCGATAATTGCATCCAGTTTGCAGTCATCTACAAACTTGGCCAGCCACAGCCCCTTAGCTTTGGCCTCAACTTCTGAGATGTATATACCAAACAGTAGGGGGCCCAGCACTGAACCTTGGGGCACCCCGTTGGTGACAGGTCTGCTGGTTGATGTGGAGTCACCCACTTTGATAGTGTGACCGGTTTTGTGAGCCAGTTGGCAACCCATCTTACAACAAAGTGGTTTACATTCCGTTTACTAAGTTTATCGGTAATGCCAGAGTGTGGGATTGTGTCAAAGGCTTTTGCCAAGTCGAGGTATGCTGTG
The DNA here is from genome assembly GCF_019279795.1 of Protopterus annectens. Classification (NCBI taxonomy): domain Eukaryota; kingdom Metazoa; phylum Chordata; order Ceratodontiformes; family Protopteridae; genus Protopterus; species Protopterus annectens. Next base: position 543,791,437 of record NC_056744.1, read on the forward strand.
TGCAGAGATTTGCCCTTGTCAATGGCCCTGGTCACATTTTTGAAGAAATTCACCAGGTTTAACAGGCAGGATCTGCCCTTGACGAAGCTGAAGTGGATCGGATCCAAGGATTGGAGGTCGCCTACGTCTATTTATGAGAACCGTGGCTTTACAGGTGAGTCTGGTCAGACTTATGAGTCTATAAATCCCCTGGGTCTGTTGCTAAGCCACCTTTGTGGAGGGGAATAACTGTTGCTGTTCTCCATTCCACAGGAGCAAAGCCCGTGGTAGGCTGTGACTGAATAGGGTACTTAATGGTGATGCTATATCCTGTTTTAGTTTGTTTAGAAGACAGCCTGGGATGCTGTCTGGTCCCATAGAGGCTGTGTTTTTTTGTCTTAGACAAGGCTTTACGGACCTGCTCTTTGGATATGTAGTGTGTGTGGTGGTGGTGGTGGGGGGGGGGGTTGGGGGCAAGGTTTGTGATGAGTTTGGAGGTGATAAGGGAATGAAATTTTCACCAAATCTGTCCACTAGCAGGTTTGCTATCTCTGCAGAATCAGTGTGTGTGATACCGTTAGTCACTAGTTAGGCACATGCTTAGGTCTTACCTTTAGGCTATGTACGTAGCTGTAGAAAGCCTTATGATTATCTTTGGCTGTGACTGCTAAGTTTTTCTCAAAGTTACCCTTACAGGATTTGGCATGTTGTTTTATTTGCCTGTTGAGGCTGAGAAGGGTGCTTTTCCATTGTTGAGGCTTCGCCTTAGTTTTCTTAGATAGCAACTTTTTGCGTTTGTTGATTCTGAATGTCCACCAGGGTGGCTTTTTTTTTTTTTTTTTTTTGGAGGGGGGGGGGGGTCTGGCTTTAATTCTCTCTGGAACAGACGAGTCTATACACAAGTGATTGTATAGGGCACTAATGAGTTAGGGCTAGAGTAGGTTTCCCATTTTATGGTGGGATAATTGAAATAATCCATGACCAGAGTGTTTAGCAATATTTGGATTGACTCCACTTTGGTCAAGTAGGCCTCATGCGCATCATGATCCATAGAGAGGGATCTATAACTAGCTATGACTTGAATGGAGATTTTACCCACAGTAATCTGAACTTGGGAGTTACTCCATGGAGTTGTCCAGTCTAACTAGTCAAGAGGTGAATTTATCTCTAATACAGATAGAAACACCACCTCCTTTGGTTCTCACAAATTCATTTTGCAGTCTGAAGGTGTGGAAGGCATTGTAGCCTTGCAAGGCTGGGGTACTCTCTGAAGCCTTGAACCACGTTTCTGTGACTGCACAGACATTTACACCCTCCAGTAATAGAAGCGCTTCCAGGTTGTGCAATTTTTGATTTAAGCTCCTAGCTTTTAACAGCATAACCCTTTTTTGTTATGGTTGGCAATTTTCATGTTGGCAATTTTGTTTTTATACATTTTTCCTCAATTACTTCAGAATAACTGACTTTTAATGACTACCCAAATTAAAGAAATATTTGATTTGATTATTACTTCTGTTCATACAGCTGCACCAAGATGCTAATGTGCAAATAGACTTATCTACTGTTCAACTGGATCTTTTACCTCAGATTGCTTCTGAGAGTAGCTCTTGCATGCAGAATCAAAGTGTGTGCGCACGCACACAACTATATACATGCTTGTGTGTTTATTTACACCTATCCATGCATATATATAAAACCACCATGATATGGATGTGGCTATAATCTTGCAACTGTTGGCAGGACAGAAAAACAAAACATTTTGTGCTTTCTTTCCTTTATTTATATTGCACGGAACTTCATCAGAAAATGCATGTTGAACTTTTTCACCTTCTTTTAAATCTAACTTTAGGTGCCAAATACATTCAAATCAATCCTATCACATATAAGTAATGCTGCTGCATTAAGCCTGCAAGCAGTGATACATGGCAAGCAGTTCTGCAAGGTAGTGGGAGAGTGTATTGCAGGTATAACACAAAAATTACTAAAATGCGTGCTCAGAACCATAGATACTTTTTCAAGGAACACATCTATATTTTAGGGTATTATGTAATACTACGCAGCACAAAACTAGATGGATATAGCAGTAAAAGAAGCATTTCTCCTTTATTATAGCAAAAAAAGTTGAAAGCAGCATGCAACTCAAGTTATTTTTATTACTTGTTCTGCTGAATTTTACTACATTAAAACGGTACATCTCCACACACAAATTCCTACCTTCGTGCCTGTAGGAACACTCCCAGTGAATGAGATTTTTGCTATATCAGGATGCTTACAGAGGAACTGTCCTGTTGCAACATCCCCCTGTACAACATTGAAAAGTCCATCAGGAACCCCAGCCTGAGTAAGAATTTCTGCCAGTATCACAGTTGTAATTGGGGTCAGAGGTGAGGGTTTAAAGACCACTGCATTACCTAAGATGGAAACATGCAAAAATGCATCAGAATTCAATAAGAAAACAAGGTAAAAATTAAAAAAAAAAAAAAGTATTTGTGCAGCACCATTAACACATTGCAGCCCAGATAGGAGATTAATAAGCTTCATGTTAAATTTGTCCAATTTATGTGTACAAGCGTGAATATGGGAGCACATCAGAAAGTCCTTATTGCACTAGCTTTGCAACATAAGTAGTTATGTACTCACCATAACATTCCATCTGTATTGCCCATTTTCATTCTTCCTCAACAAATGGTTTGGATCCAATCCTCGGATCTGACTCAGCAGTTTTTTTTTTTTTTTTTTTTTTTTACAGCTCATGGCCACTAGACCTCTCGAGCTCATCACTTACTCACAGTGCTCTATCCCCTACCATATTTCATATCTTGTTTGCCAGCTTATGTTTTAACAGGAATATTAGACCCAGGTAAGGGGCCAAAATCTGGAGTTTCATAGCAGGAACATTGGTACCCTTGTTACTCATCGCTCTTCCAGAAGACATTGATGCAAAGATAGGAGGTTGACGGGAAAGGAATTGAAGAATGAAAATGGACAGCACTGATGGAACGTTATTTTAAGTACATAACGTCTTTATCTGATGATGTCAATTTTCATTCATTCCTCAACAATTGGGACATAGTCCCCAAATATCTGAAATCCAGGGAGGATACCAAGGAAGGATATTCCAGAGCACTGTCAAGCTAAATACTGCTCTTCCCCTCGAGACCTGATCCAATTTGTAATGAGTAATAAAAGTATGATGATTAGCCCAAGTCACAGCTGTACAGATATCATCCATGGAAGCCCTAGATAAAAATACTGATGATGTTGCCATGGACCTAGTTGAATGGGCTCTTAAAGGTTTTGTAAGAATACACCCAATTTGTTAGAAAAAAGAAGTTATGTACTCACCATAACGTTCCATGTTGGTAGTCCATCTCACCCTTCATTTTTACGTATGGGTTCGGAGCCGATCCTTGGCTCTGACTTGGCCGATTTATAAGCTCGAAGACTTCTGGTTAGCTTGTGGCTAAGCTGGTGTCCCATAGTGCACAAGTACAACCCCCAGATCTCGTTTGTTGCTCACTAGAAGAAATAACCGTAACAGACAAACCAATACTAATGGGTCTCCAACCAAAGATAACCAAAATATTAGTACCTCCAGATTCTTCCAGGATGGGGGCAGGAGGGCGGGTTGGTAAAAATGAAGGGTGAGATGGACTACCAACATGGAACATTATGGTGAGTGCATAACTCTAAGCTGGTGTCCCATAGTGCACAAGTACAACCCCCAGATCTCGTTTGTTGCTCACTAGAAGAAATAACCGTAACAGACAAACCAATACTAATGGGTCTCCAACCAAAGATAACCAAAATATTAGTACCTCCAGATTCTTCCAGGATGGGGGCAGGAGGGCGGGTTGGTAAAAATGAAGGGTGAGATGGACTACCAACATGGAACATTATGGTGAGTGCATAACTTCTTTATGTTGTGTAGTCCCAATCTCACCTTGATTTTTACATATGGGACAGCGTCCCTAGCGCCTTATTCTTGGGTGGCTCACTAGAAAATACTCCTGAGGACCGTGGAGCCAAAGGATGCTCTAGCCCTGGAAGCTAAATCCAATCTGTAATGTGTAATAAAAGTGTGAGGGGTAGCCCACGTAGCTGCTGCACAAATATTATCAAGTGAGACCCTGGCTTGAAAGGCTGCAGAGGTAGACAGAGACCTGGTAGAATGAGCCTTGATCTTGAAGGGTAAAGGTCTGCCCTCCGAATTGTAGACAAAGGCTATGCAACTGGAAATCCAATTAGATAGTGTCACTTTAGAAACTGGTAAAGCCCAATCTGGATTCAGAAAAGGAAATGAATAGTTGATCTGATTTCCTAAACTCCTTGGTCCGATGTAAATAAAAACGTAGCTGTTTATGAACATCTAGCTGATGAAACTGATATTCAGCTGCATTACAGTGATTAAGGAAGAAAACTGGGTGTTCTATGGATTGATTTAAGGTGGCGTGAGAACAAACTTTGGGGACAAAGGAGGGGTTAGTACGCAGTGAGACCCTGTCTTTATGAAAGATCAAATAAGGTGGCTTAACAGATGAGGCTTGTAACTCCGATACCCGTCTAGCAATGTGATAGCCACCAAAAACAAAGTCTTCCAAGACAAAAATTTCAATGAGGATGAGTGAGAAGGTTCAAACGGGGAAGATGTCAGTTTGGACAACACAAAATTGAAATCTCAAGAAGCCACAGGTTCTTGGGAGAGGTGGCCTCAACAGTGTGGCTCCTTTCAAAAAGGTCTTGCATAGCTTATGAGATATTAAATTGGTGTCTGGAAATTCTAAATGGAAATGAGAAACAGCCGCCAACTGAACTCTGATAGTGGCAGCGGCAGATCCTTGCTGAAAAAGCTTGGACAGAAATTCCAAAATTACAGGGATAGAAGCAGTGTAGGGATCTACATTCATTTTCTGTGCCCAAATAGAAAATCTTCTCCATTTACTGCCATATAGTCTCCTAGTTGAAGGTTTATGGGAGGACATAAGGATATGTGACACTGAGGAAGATGCAACATGAAGCCTGACTAGGGATAGAACTGGAGCAGCCACGCTGTCAATTTGAGGGTGTGGATTGAGGGGTTTAGCGAACCTAGCATGTGAGTCAACAGATCTGGAGCTGGGTCCAGAATCCAAGGATCGTCCAGGAGAAGAGGCTCGAGGAAGGGGAACCAAACCTGATGAGTCCAGTAAGGAGAAATTAGGATTAACTTGCATCCCAGATGTCTGGCTTTCTGAATCACTTTGGAAATGGAGGAAAAGCATACAGAAGTCCCAGGGGCCAATCGTGAGCTAGAGCGTCTCTGGGTGTCTCCCCCGGAGGGGTAATGAGGGAAAAATAGCTGCTACATTTGGCATTGACTGGACTGGCAAAAAGGTTGCAGCAAGGCTGTCCCCATTTGCAGAAAATCTGTTCTGCTGTTTTGTGTTTCAGAGACCACTCGTGAGGCAGTAGGATCGCCCGGCTGAGCTTGTCGACTATCACGTTGGTCGTCCCTGGAATGTATGTTGCTACCAGAAAGCGCTGGGAAGAAATCGCCCATTCCCAAACTCGCATGGCCTCTCGACAGAGTGGGTAAAGATCTGGTACCACCCTGTTTTGTTGATACACCAAACTACAGACATGTTGTCTGTTTGTATCGCAATAGTCCCTAGAGGAAGAAGGTCTTGAAGTGCTTGCAACACCAGGAGCACCGCCCTCATCTCCAGAACATTGATATTCATGTGAGCCTCGTGTTCTTGCCACGTGCCTTGGACAGTCCTGCCGAGATAATGCCCCCCCCACCCGATCTGGGAGGCATCCGTGTTCACAGTGGCAACAGGTTGGGCAGGAACAAAGGGGGCACCTGTCGTCAACTGGTTGGGTGCTATCCACCAAAGGAGGCCATCCTTGCATGATTCCATCAGCAGAATAGGGTGATTCAGTGGAAGATATTGGAAGGACCATTGGGAAAACAGAAGCCACTGGAGAACTCTCATGTGCAACCTGGCTAATGGTACTAATAGGATGGTGGATGCCATAGTCCCGAGGAGCTGAAGAACCCACTTTGCTTTGACCTTCCGCAACGGGAGAAAGCGTTGAATTTGAATGATTAATTTTTCTGCCCTTTCGGTGGGGAGACTAACTGTCATGTTCACTGTGTCTACCTCGGCGCCTATTCACAGATTGAGAGGGCAATAATGCAGATATTTCCCAATTTATGGAGATCTCTGAGCACAAAGTTGAAGAGCGGCGTCCCTGTTTTGGAGAAGTAGAGGCCTGGTGGGGGTGGTCAGGAGCCAGTCGTCCAAGTAGGGAAACACCTGGAATCCCTGACGTCTCAGGTGAGCAATCACTACTACCATGCTTTTGGTGAACACCCTGGGGCTGTGGTGAGACCAAAGGGCAGAGCACGAAAATGATAGTCAATGGCTCCCAGCCAGAAGCGTAGGTGGCTCCTGGACGCCTTGCCCATTTTTATATGGTAGTAGGCATCCTGGAGATCTACTGAGCACATCCAATAGTCTTTCCCTAATAAAGGGAGTATCGACTGCAGTGTTACCATCCAAAACTTGTCCTTCCTCATGGATTTGTTTAATCTGCTGAGGTTCAATATTGGCCTCCAGTCTCCTGTTTGTTTTGGGACTAAAAAGAACCTGGAGTAAGTTCCGGATACTATCTGGTCTGCTGGGACGGATTGGATGACTCTTTTTAAGAGCAACTTGTTGATCTCCACAGTTGCCTGATCCCTGAGATTGGGTGGTACATTTGGGATCTTCTTGGGAACAAACGGTGGAAGGGAAAAGGGAATGATATAGCCTCTGGTAACAACTCTTTGTACCCATTTGTCTTGGGTTATATTTAGCCAGGCTTCTGGATACAAAGAAATGCGACCCCTGGCCGGCCCCAGAGAAATGCAGTCGGGCCCCATATCAGGAACGCTGATAAGGCCGTCCCAGAGAGGAATCATGACCTTGTTGGTATTGCGGACCGCCCCCGCCTCTAGGGCGACGTCTCCCATTTCCTCTTCCTCCTCTGCATCTGAAGGAGGGTTCACTGTGTGTGTCTGGAAAGACCCTCTGGGACTTCTTGAACCACACTGTACTGCCCCCTTTGACCTTTAGGGTATGGTCTTGAGGAAACAGTAGAACATACTCCCATGGCAGAGAGCGTCTTTCCTTGCTCACACTGAGTGAGTGTCTCCTTCACTTTAGATCAAAACAATGAGGAACCATCAAAAGGGGCATTGGTGAAAGTGGACTTGAACGGTTCAGCAAAATTACACAAGCGCATCCAGGAGTGATGCCTTAGGGCAACTCCTGAACCCCCTGCTCTACTCGCTCCATCAGCCGCATAAGAAATAAGCCGCATGGAGGAGTTAACTATAGAATTTAGGGTGGACAACTGAGCAGAAATCTTGTCAGGGACTCCCTCAGTACATGCACCCTGTATAGAATCTCCCAACTACTTAAGGAGATCCCTCTGCAATCTCGTGAAGTGAGTGAGATAGTTCAACGATCGAAGAGTAAAAGCCGCTGAACTGAAGACATGCTTCCTATACCTGTCCATCTGTTAAGACTCCTTATTCGGCAGATGGACAGAAGTCTCAGCAAGCTCCTTCTTAGTGGCCGCCGCCACCATCATGGCCTCTACAGGAACACCTATGGACAAAAATTCTTTATCTGGAGGGACAGAAAGAAACTTGTTGGGTCTCCTAGGGACTGGCTCCACGGCATCGGGATTATCTCACACTTTCGACTAACTAAATCCATCAGTTTGTCAAAAGGTTGAGACACAAAAGACTTCAGGTACATCGACTCCTCATCAGAAGGGTTAACAGTGGGCCAGCCGCACCTCTGCTTAAGGATCTCCAGGATGTCCATGAAGGAGAAATCATCAGAGGACGACTTGGGGGACCCTTCTGACTCCTCGAGGTCAGTGTCAGATGTCAAAGACTCATCCTGGGAGTCAATATGCTTCCTCTTGCATGTCTTCTTCCTGGGGGGCTCCTCAGAAAGGTATTCTGGGGAGGTCAAGGAAGAGTGGGGGCCACCAGCTGGTAGCTACTGAGGCTGAGGGTCTCTTGCTGTCTCCTGAGAGAGTAGGGGCAGAGATCGAAGTGGGTGCTCTAGGGGAGGAAGAGTGCTGGTACCTTTGGTGGCAACTGGTGACTTGAACAGTACACTCATCACCTCGAATGCCGACCTCTGCGACTTCAAGGGCCTCTCCCGCTCTGAAGAGAGGGAGGATGCCATCAGCGCCAGAGCTATCAGCTCCGAGATAGATCCAGGGTACGAACTCACCCTAGCAAAAGTGCCGAGAGGGAGACTCGGAACCGAAGAAGACAGTCTCCAACCTTCCATGTCGGTGCCGACCGGACAACTTTGGCCCCTGGGCACAACGGACGACACCGAAAGTGTCGGAGCAGAGCTTGGTGCCGAAGCAACTGCAAGTGGAGCTGGAGCTGATGGTTCCACCAATGGCACCAAGCTCTCCGACTCCAACAAACCAGCTTGGCTCGGAGGAGGAATAACAATCGCGGGTATAACAGGTTTTATAGGCTCCAGAACCGACTGGGTCGGAGCCGACAACAATTTAGATAGGGTAGTCTGAAGTAGTCTGCTCTATCCACATCTTCCTCCGAAAGGTTCCTGGAAGACCTGGAGGACAGCCGGGGATCTTGATCTTGGAGGAATAGCAGGTTCCATAAATTCAGTGGTCGGCTCCGACAAACTAGGATCCGACCCTGTTACCACAATGTTGCTCTCAGTCGGCTCCGAAGGCAGTGGAGCCGATGAGGTCGATTTTGCCACTTTAGGAGGCAGCTCTGACACACCAGCCAGAGAAGGTCTTTTCAAAGACTTAAATGACAAAACAAGCAAGTCTCTTGCAAATGGAAGGCCCCTAAGCAATAGACACACAGACCGTTTTTGGGAGCACTTCATGCATTTCTTGAAGCCCGAAGGCTTGTGCTCCTTAACCTCTTTAGACATTCACACAGAAGAAAGGAGAAGTAAAAGGGAGGACTAGGTCCTCTAACTTAAACGGGCCTAGCCCTGAAGGAGGAATAATACCACGAGGACTAGGTCCTCTAACTAAAACGGCTTAGTCCAGAAAGAAAGGGACAGCTAGGTCTTCTAACTTAAACAGACCAGCGAAAATTCACACACACACAGAAAAAACCCTTTCACACAGAAAACCCGGAATCTGCTAAAAGATTAACAGGGAAAGCTGACACTGGAGTTTCAAACAACGAACTCCACCACCATAATAATCAACACCAGCGGGTAACCACCAAAACCCAAACTGCTCTACAAAACTGTAGACTGGAAAAAAACGCTAGCGTTATCAAGCTATCCGCACTAATAATAAGTATGAAACTGGTACACAGGATACCACAAAGCACAATAACAGGCCCAAGGCCAACACTTGCACCAAAGGGTGCAAAGGAGCTAATTATCGGGTCTATATTAGAACACCAAACTTTCAAAATTTCAAGTGTTCTAATATCGACCCGCTTTCAGTGAACGCTGAAAATATTGAAGAAACAAAAAAACGAATTTTTTTCCTAGGGAAAGAATTCGGTTATCCGTTTCTGTTGCTTCGGTATTTTCAGCATTGTGGTGGAAAGTTACAGGTTGGGTTCAGGTAAGTGTGCGATTGTGTGGACGTGAGGCTTAGAGCGGGGTAGGTGAGTTAGGGTTAGGGCACAGGTGAGGTGACTGCGCGATAGTGACGGACCTTAGGGTTAGGATTTGGGTTAAGGTAAGTGGATAGTTAGTGGTGCATGTATAGTTTAGTGTAGGGTTAAGGTGGTATGTGTGCGGATTGCTGTTTGTTTGGTGTGCTTGTGTTGTGTGTATGTGTTTTGGAACAGCAATTTTTTTCCCTAGGAAAAAATTTACTGTTCTGTATGTTCAATGTTTTAAATTTTCAATTAATAGGATTCGATATTAGAACACTCGAAATTTTGAAAGTTCGGTGTTCTAATATAGACCCTAATTATCTACGAATTAGTAACCTACACTAACAATGCCAACGCAACAAAAAATTGTACTGCACTAATATATAAACTTTGAACCAGATTTAAACAACGTAAGCAAGAAAAAATGTAACACTTAGCCAGAGCCAAGAGAAGCACAACCGAACTCGTCAATGCGGCAAACGAGATCTGGGGTTTGTACTGATGCACTACGGGATACCTGCTTAGCCACGAGCCAACCAGAAGTCTTCAAGCTTATAAATCATCAGAGTTGGAGCCGAGGATCGGCTCCGAGCCCATACGTAAAAATGAAGGTGAGATTGGACTACATAACATCAAAGGATATACAATCAAGCCAACCATCTGGCTGAAGTTACTTTTGTAACAGACTTGCCCAATTTATATTCTGCAAAGGAAACAAACAATTGGTCTGTTTTTCTGAAATTCTTTGTACTATGTAAATAAAAACACAATTGCCTGTGAACGTCCAGCAAATGTAACATCTATTCATCCTTTGTTTGTGAAATTTGGAAAGAAAACTGGAAGATTAATGGACTGACTGATGTTGGATTCTGATACCACTTTAGGAAGGAAGGACTGGTTCGCAGTGCTACCCTGTCTTTATGAAATATTAAATAAGGAGATTTAGAAGACAAAGCTTGAAGTTCTGAAAGTTTTTGAACAGAGGTAAAGGCTACCAAAAATATTGTTTTCAAGATTAAAAATTAACTTACATTTTACTGCTGGTTTGAAAGGAGAATTAACCAAGGCTTGCAGTACTAAATTTAAGTCCTGTGGTGGAGCTGGATCTTTATATGCTGGTCTCAAAAGAAGGGTACCCCTTAAAAGTCCTTACAAAGTTTTGATGAAGCTAAGGTGGAATTTTCACCTCCTATATGAAAATTAGAAATGCCAGCTAGTTGAACTTTGACAGTAGGGGAACTGGACCCTTCATTAAAGATTTTTACTAAAAACTCAAAAACTTTATGTACTGGTGCTGAAAAGGGATCAATATCTTTTTGCTGTGCCCAAAAGGCAAATCTCTTCCATTTACTTCTGTAAATTTTCCTAGTGGAAACCTTATGGGAAGACAGAAGTATATGATGGAAAGAGGAAGAGAGCCTGAGTTGCCTTGCTATCAATGGAATTGGAGAAACCATGCAGTCAATTTTAGGTTTGAAGTGTTCAGGTCAATCATGCCTGTCAGGTGAGACAGGAGGCCTGGAATTGGATCCAGAATCCATGAAGGGTAAACTAAATGAGGCCAAAGAAAGGGGAACCAAATCTGCCAAGGCCAATAAAGGGCAATGAGGATGACTTTGCTCTTCAGTTAGGAGGCTTTCATTAGAAATTTGGGGATTAAAGGGGTTGGGGATACATATAGAGAAGACCAGAGGGCCAATAGTGAAGGAGAAGGTCTCTCGGTGATTCCCTGATGGAGGGATTAGGCCAAAGAACCTGGCTGCATTTGTTGTTGAGAGGAGATGCAAAAAGGTAGCAGCATGGATGGCCCCACTGATGAAATATCTTTTCTGCAATTTTCGTGTTGAGAGACCACTCATGAGGTAACAAAATGGACCCGCTCAACTTGTCTGCTATCATGTTAGATTTCCTTGCTATCAGAAATTGAATGGATGAGATCGCTTATTGCTACACTCTCTCAGCTTCTCAACACAAGGGGTAAGAACTGGTCCCTCTTTGTTTGCTGATGTACCAAACCACAGACATATTTGTCTGTCTGAATCACAACTGCCCTGAAAGTGTGCGCGCCCTGGAAAGCCTGCAATGCTATGAGCATTGTTCTCATTTCCAGGACATTGGTATGCATTGTTGGCCTCTTCAGGGGACCATGTGCCTTGTACTCTCTCTCCAAAGAAGTGCCCCCCCTGACCTAACCTGGGAAGCATTCGTGGTCACTATGGCCATGGGCTGAGGAAGAATTAAAGGACAGCCTTATAAAACATGATCTGAGCAAATCCACCACCAGAGGTAATTTTTGCATGCCTGGGTAATTTTGATCTGGGTGGACCTAGGCATATGTCGAAAGGACCACTGAGTTGCTAATGCCCACTGAAGTATTCTCATATAGTATCTTGCTAAGGGAACTAGAACTATAGCCACATACATTGATCCCAAGGCTTGTACAATCAAATCAGGCCAAAACAGAAGAATTTTGAATTATCTTTTTGACTTGAAATCAGATATTCTGTACCCTTGGAAAAGGAAGGGAGTCTGTTACTGATATTGTGTTGAATAAGGCTCCTATGAACTCAATGTTTGAGTAGGTTCTAACTGACATTTCTTGTTGCTGATGGCAATTCCCAAGACAGCAAGTCTGGAGTAGACAATCTCAAGCTCTTATTAGTAAATGCCTGGTCGGAGCAGTTACGAGCCAGTCATCCAAGTACAGAAACACCAGGAATCCCTGCAGTCTCAAGTGAGCTGCTACAATTGCCATGCATTTGGTGAACATCCTGAGGGCTGTGGTGAGGCCAAAGGGAAGTGCTCTGAACTGGTAATGACTGTCTTCCAGATTGAAGCGAACATACCTTCTGGATCATCTGTTTATATTTATGTGATAGTACGCATCCTGAAGGTCTATCAAGCACATCCAGTCAACCTTGTGCAGGAAACACAGAAGGACTGAACTGTGATCATCCAGAACTAGGTGTATTGAACTGACTTGTTTGGAATGCGGAGATCCAAAATTGGTCTCCAGTCCCCTGTTTTCTTTGACACTAAAAGGGATCTTGTGTAAGTTCCAGATTCTATCTGGTCTGGGGGCTCTTGGATGACTTTCTTCTAGCAGCTTTTCTACTTCTAGAGATGCTTTCATCTGACTGTGTGGAATATCAGGAATTTTGTTTAATGCTGGTGGGGGTGGAACGGAAAAGGGAGTTAAATAACCTCTGGAAATAATCTTCTGCACTCAAGTATCTTGTGCATCATCTAGCCAGGCTCTCTAGTGCACGGAAAAATGACCCCTGACTGCCTCCAGAGGTGGACAATCGGACCTCCTTTTAGGAGTGCTGATAGGGTCCTGTCAGAAAAAGAATCTCTAGACCCCTGGTTCTGTGGGTCTCCTCTGCTGCATGGGCGACATCTCACATTTGTGTTCCCCCCTCTACCCTCCCCCCAGGAACTATCTCCATGTGGAACTTGAAAAGGACCCTGGGACTTTTTGAAACATTTTTGACCCCCTTGTTGATTCCTAGAAAAGGTTCTTTGAGGGGTCAAAAATGTATGCCCACTGCAGAAAGGGTCTTACTATCTTGGTCGCACCTGGAAAGTGTCCTTCACCATTGGGCTGAATAAAGAGCTTCCCTCAATGGATGCATTGATGAAAGAGGACTTGAACAGCTTTGCAAAATCATACAGGTGCATCCAGGCATGCTCCTAATAGAAATGCCTGAACCCACCACCCTTGAGGTACCTTCAGCTGCATGCGAAATTAGCCTCATGGTCAAATTAGTGAACAATTGTAGAGTAGCCAACTGTCAGGCAACAGACACCTAAGCCTCAGAAGCACTGATCCCAGCAATAGATTTGGAAAGTTCATTTTTCAAATCCTTCTGCAATCTAGTGAAGTTTACCAAATAATTAAATGATCTGAGAGCAAAGGTCGCCGAAGCATTTACACTCTTCCCAAATCTGTCCAATACCATTGACTCCCTGTTAGGGGGATGGACAGAAGAAATGTGTTCCACAAGTTCTTTCTTCATGGCCAGTGCCATGACCATGGCATCTACCGGTATTCCCTTGCTCCAAAACTCTCTTCCTTTTAGTAATGCTAAAATCCTATCTGGTCTCTTGGGGATCAGCTCAACATTGTCTGGTTCCTTCCATGCCACCTAGACATCAAATCAATAAGCTCATTAGCAATCAGAAAGATGGGCCAGACTCAAAGGATTCCAGGAATACAGATTCCTCTTGTGAAGGGTTATTGGTAGACCAACCACCCCTTTGCTTGAAGATTTCCAGGATGTCTCCAAAGACGACATCATCAGGTGGTGAGCTTGGGGACCTTCCCCCTCATCAAAATCAGTATCTTCAGTGACTGCTGCTTGAGGACAGTCTAAGTGACTCCTGTTGCACTTTCTATTCCTAGGGGCTTCTTAAATGGGATGTTCCAGAGAAGTATTGGAAGAAATGACAATGGGTAGTCTGGAGACTTTATGTTGGCTGTCCCTGCAAAGTAAAGGGATGAGGCTCAAGGCACAGAGACATACAGGATCTAGAGGGGAGATCTGAGGAGGGAGGAACCATCTGTCCTGCAGAAGCAGAAAACACTCGCTCCAATTCCTCGAAGGCAGAGTGCTCCAGGGAGAAGGAGGCTGATGAAGCAGAGAAGCCCTGCTTCTTTACCTTCAGGCTCCCCCTGACCAGAGGGCAGTCCACCTGAGGCAAATGTCAGAGCAGAGCTATCAAATGCCAAAGCTCTGAGAGGCAAAGACGGCTGCGACAACTTTGGAGTCAAATCTAACTCCTCAAATCTGAAAGGAATACTTCAAATACAAGTGTCGTCTGGCTCCGATACGCTCTGAGCCAGTGCACTCGAACGCATCACAGCCTAAGATATGATCATCTTCATATCTGACACAAATGGTCCTGGAAATCTCTGACCTAAGGGCTGCAAAAAAAAAAAGGAGTTGGATCAGAGAAGGAGCAGAGATAGGTGATGTAGAACTGATAAGGGTTTCCTGACCTGAAAGGGAAAGGAGATGGAAGAATCCCATCTGCACTGAGAAAGACTTCCCCCATCACTCTGTCCACATTGGCTTTGGTCAGGCTTCTGGACGAATGAGGCTACAGAGGGGGACCTGGAATGCCAGCATCTCTCCAAAAAACTGAAGAAACTCTAGAGGGCAGTGGGTCCAATGAGGATGCGTACTTCACTCGAGGTAAGGGTTTCAGATCCTACAGATATCACAATCCACTTTAAGGTGATCAGGGTCCAAACAGTACACACACTAATCATGATAGTCAGACAAGGGAAGTTTGTGCCTACATTTTTTAAAGCCAGAAGGCTTTTCCACCATGTTAGTCGCTTTGAACCAGCAGAAAGCCAAATTAACTTTTTTTTTTTTTTTAAACAGGAAGGAAGAAGGGATAGAAAGAAATACCAACAATGGTATTAAAAAGGGAAGAGGAGAAAAATAAATACCAACAATGGTAAAAGAGAAATACACTGAATAGCGTAGGCAGGGAGGATATAAAATATAATAAAAAATTTGAAGGAAAAAAGTGATCTAGACAATTAAAGAATTCACTTATCTGGAAAAAAAATCTCTGTTAATGCTCGAGTGCTCATGGCAACCACATCCATATGCAAAAGCAACAAACAAGATCTGGAGGTATGTTAGGGGATAGAGCATTATAGGTAAGTGAGGAGCTCGAGTGTTCTAGTGGCCGTGAGTTTTAAAAGAAGGTACAGTTGTGTGCACTTACCATAAATGTAGATGTTTCAAGTGTATTCACTGTTGCAGTCATCACACTTTGGTTATCTGCCTGCAGGTAGTCCTCAGTCGGCCAGAACGCCAGAGACTTAGTATTTCTGGGTCGGTTGCTATCACTCCAGGACTGACGTCAGGTCGCCAGGGGTATAAAAACAGGCAGTCGATGCCATTACATCAGTTTTTCTTGCACGAAATGTCAGAAGCCCCAATGTCAGAAGCCCCCAATAGGGAGCTAAGCTATGGTGGGAAATCACCACCAGTAAAAAGTAAATACCAATATCCCCTGTAAGGGGTGAGTAATATACACAGAGAGGAGCGAGAGAGAGAAGGGGGCTGGAGGGAGGGAAACCAGGACTGCAACAGTGAATACACTCGAACATCTACATTTATGGTAAGTGTACACAACTGTACTATGTTCTTCATATTTCACTGTTGCAGTCATCACACTTTGGTTGATTCCCAAAGCTGAAGAAAGGGTGCAGGCAGTCGAGAAGAGTTGGGGCTGGCTAGTATGCCCTGCAGGACTGCTGTTGCAAAACCCGATCTGGATTTGGAAAAAGAGTCAGGTGGTAATGCTTAGTGAAGGTGTGTACAGAACTCCAGGTAGCAGCCTCCAGAATGTCCCTGGTAGGGACTCCCCTGAGGAATGCTGTAGAGGTAGAAGTTGCCCTAGTGGAATGTGTTTTGACCCCCTGAGGGGTTTGTTTCCCATGGTGTTTGTAGCAGAAATGGATAGTGTGCTATCCATTTGGAAATCATCTGTTTTGAAATGGCCTTGCCCTCTGCCCCTGGTGCAAAACTGAGTAGTAACTGGTCAGATTTCCTGAAGGGCTTAGTCCTATCCAGGTAGAATCTGAGCTGCCTGTGCACGTCCAAGGAGTGCAGGATCCTTTTCCCCTTTATTTTGAGGGTTAGGGAAGAAGATTGATAAATGGATAGATTGGTTGAGAGCCACATTGGACACCACATTAGGAATAAAGGAAGGTTTAAGTCCTGAGGGAGACCCTGTCAGCATGAAAAATAATGAAGGGTTCCACAGACATAAGTGCTTGTAACTCAGACATTCTTCTAGCTGAAGTGATGGCCAGAAGCAAGGCTGTTTTCCAAGAGAGGAATATTAACTCTGCTGATGCTGCAGGCTCAAAGGGGGTAGCGTGAGGTTTTCCAGTACAAAGTTAAGGTCCCAAGCAAAGGTGGGTGCTCTCCTTGGTGGCCTTAAGTTGTTTGCCCCTCTCAGGAATTGTTTGATGAGAGGGTGAGAGAAGAGATGTGGCTCAGTGTGTTGTAATGAGCCGAGATGGCAGAGGCATGGATCTTAATGGAGGAGAAGGATAGGCCTCTGTGGAGTAGATCTGCCAAGTAATCCAGGATTAGAGGTAAGGAAGGCAGTGTTGCATCCTCTCCTTTAGACTGAATCCAAGGGCAATACATTTTCCAGTTATCAGCATAGTATTTCCTTGTACTGGGTCTTCTGGCTTCAAGAATGACATCCAGCACCTGCTTGCTTAGGCTGGTCACTGGGGGAGAATTCAAGGAATAAGTCAGGCTGCCAGTTTCAGGGTTTGTAGTTGCGGATGCAAGATCTGTCCCCCCTGCTGAGTGAAGAGGGTTCGGATCTGAGGTAGGTGACACTGGTGACAGGTTGCACAGTAGTGGGTCTATCCTGTCTTATCTTGAGTAATATTTTTGAGAGAAGGGGCAGAAGAGGGAATGCATAGATAGTGAGGTTTTCCCACTGGAAGGATAGGGCATCCACTTTCCAGGCCCTGCTGTGAGGTGTCCTGGTGCAGAATTTGCTGAGTTGGTGACTGCAAGGGGAGGCAAAGAGGTCTACCTCTGGGGTCCCCCATTTCTGGATTAGAAGGCTGAAGGTGCTGGGTTCTAATTGCCACTCGTGTGGGTCTAGGAGATTTCTGCTTAAGTCGTCTGCCAGGGAGTTTTGTTCGTCTGGCAGGAATTGAGCTTGCAGATGAACCTGCATGTCCAAGGCCATGTTCCACAGGGGCATGGCTAGCCTGCAGAGTGGGTAAGAGTGGGTTCCCCACTATTTGTTGATGTACCACATAATTGTGGTGTTGTCTGTTTTTATTAGCAGGGGTCCTGGTGAGAGTAGGGATCTGAAAGCTGTTAGAGCGTGCTGAACAGCTAGCATCGCTTTTTGGTTGATGTGCAGATGAATTTGACTTGGGCTCCAGTGGCCCTGAATGCACTTGTCGTTCAGGTGTGCCCCCTCTCATGCATCTGTGGTTAGAGTCTGGGCATCGTGGGGTTGAGTAAAGGGAAGTCCCTTGTTGTGGTTGCATGCTGCTGCCCACCAAAGAAACTCTGTCATTAGACAAGGTATGATAGGTATGACCGTTTACAGGTCCTGAGAATGTTGGCACCAAAGACTGTAAGTACCACTGAAGTTTCCTTATATGCAGTCTGGCATATGGAATTAGTAGGATGCAAG
Organism: Protopterus annectens; assembly: GCF_019279795.1. Classification (NCBI taxonomy): domain Eukaryota; kingdom Metazoa; phylum Chordata; order Ceratodontiformes; family Protopteridae; genus Protopterus; species Protopterus annectens. The sequence continues at coordinate 543,809,282 of NC_056744.1, forward strand.
AGGCCATGGACCCTAGAGCCTGCAGGATTTTCCTTGCGGATAGCTGGGTTCTGGTGGCCATTTGAGTGAAGTAGCCTGTCCAATAGGCTTGTTTTTCTGGAGTAAGGAATGCCATCTGGGATACGGTGTCCATGTTTGCTCCCAGGAATACAATCTTTTGACTGGGGGACTAGTTTTGATTTATTTTCGTTGATCGTGTACCCCATGGAGGTTAGAAGGTTCTTTACAAATGTCAGGTGCTGCAACAGCATTTCCTGACTGTCTGCCTGAATCAGGCAGTCGCCCAAGTACGAGTAAATTTGAATTTTTCTCTGTCTGAAGTAGGCAATTGCTGGAGCCAGGCATTTTGTGAAGAGTCTGGGAGTAGTGGATAAGCCAAAGGGAAGTGCAGAGAACTGATAATGCAAAGATCCTGCCATGAAACATAGATATTTCCTGCACGAGTCCCTGATAGGGATGTGCATATAGGCTTCTTTTAAGTCTAGTGGCTAACCAGGCATCCTTGGACAGCATAGGAAGAAGCTGCTGAAGGGTGAGCAGTTTGAATTTTGGTACCACCAGGAAGGTGTTTAGAATGGAAAGAGCTAGGATTGGACACAAAGTGCCCTCTTTTCTGGGTACCAGGAAACGTCTGGAATAGAACAGATAGTTCTGCAGGAACAGGTTGAATTGCCCTTATGGAGAGCAGGGATTGAACTTGGTTTTGTGCCTCTGCCCACTGGTTTGGAGGAAGGTCTGGGAACCCTTTGGGGTTGGCAGTGAGTGGAAGTAAAATTGGTATTCCTGGGCTACAATGTTGAGGACCCATCAGTCTTTGCTGATGGAGGTCCAGTTTTTTGCATGATGGACAAGTTTTCCTCCTAGGGGCACGAGCAGTTGGGCAGAGGTGAGGAGTGGAGTTCAGAAGTCACTGTGAATTCTTTCCATAAGCACTCCCTGTTTTTGAAGTGAAGGCACTCATAGGTTCATAGGTTGGTACTAGGCTATCAGCCCTAGGGCCTATACAAGCCTAGCCATAACAATTCCCTGGCTATTTCTTCCCACATTATTTACTTTCCTGGACCCCTGTCTAGCAGGGCGACTGACGTGATTCCCTGGGGTGAATTTCCTTTCTCCCATCCAAACATCAAGGTTCCTCTTGAAGTGGTCCAAAGAGGCACTCTGCTTGACATGTATGGGCAATCTATTCCAGAGTCTGGGGAGTCTCTCGGTCAGGAACCTATCCCTCCAGCATGTTTTGTTTATTGTGATGACAAGGTTTAGATCTATGGAGCGTGTAGCTCTGAGGGATTGGGATTTCTTTAAGTGTAGCATGTCCAACAGCTCTGGGTTTGACATGGCCTTGTATGTTAAGCAGAGATCGCCTCTGAGTAGACGATATATGACAGAGTATAGCTGGAGTTGTTTAAGGCGGTCAGCGTAGGGCATCTGCTTTAGGCCTGTGATTCTTTTAGTGAGGTATTTCTGAGGCCTTTCCAGTTGTTGCAGATGTCCTGAGAGGTACATATCAAATGGGGCGTTGTATTCTATAATGGGTCTAATGAGGGATGAGTACAGTGGGACAATGACCTCCTTTTTTCTGGATGAAAAGCCCTTCGTGATGAGGTGTGCCACATAGAAGGATTTCCTGACTGTTGTGGCGATGTGGTTATCGAAGGTGAGACCACTGTCCACCTGTGTCCCTAAGTCTCTTATCACACTTTCTGTGTTTAGTGTACTGCCACCTATATGGTAATTCAAGGATGCATGTTTTTTCCCAAAGGGGATAACAATACATTTCTTGGCATTGAGATTGAGCCCATGGCTCTGGCACCAAGCATCTGTTTCTGTAAGGCCCTTTTGTAGAGTATCCACATCATTTGGGGATTCAATAATGGCTCCCAGTTTGCAGTCATCTGCAAACTTTGTTAGCCAGAGTCCCTTAGTGTTGACCTGTACTTCAGAGAAGTAGATGCCAAACAAGAGCGGCCCCAGGACTGAACCCTGAGGTACTCCACTTGTCACTTGTCTGGAGCTGGATTTGGAGTTGGCTACTTTTACAGTGTGGGTTCTATCAGTAAGCCATTTAGCAACCCATTGGGTGACATAGGGATTAATGCCCAATGTAGTAAGTTTATCTATGATTCCAGAGTGGGGGATGGTGTCAAAGGCCTTGGTAAGGTCTAGATAGGCTATGTGGACCACCTTACCCTTGTCCATGGCTCTGGAGACTGATTCAAAGAAGTCAATCAGGTTCAGGAGACAAGATCGGCCCTTCACAAACCCAAACTGGGTGGGGTCCAGTGTTTGAAGGTTGCCAATGTCTTTGTTTATAAGTTCCATGATAATACGTTCCATGATAATACGCTCCATGGCCTTGCAGATAAGGCTTGTCAGACTGATGTGACGGTAGTTTCCGGGATCCAAGGTGGATCCCCCCTTGTGGACTGGGATAACTGTAGCTCTGCGCCACTCAGTGGGCACGAAACCTGAGGTGAGGCTATGATTAAACATGACACTTAGGTGAGGTGCCAGTTCATATTGTAGTTCATGTAGTACACAGCCCGGGATGTCATCTGGTCCCATGGATGCTGTATTCTTGGCTTTAGAGAGTGCGTTTTGTACCTGTGTGTGGCCGTTATTACTGGAATTTGGCAATCTTCCGGTATTGAGAAGGGCCATTTAGGGGGTGAGAGGGGGGGTGAAGTTGGCACTGAATCGATCTGCCAAGATATTGGCAATATCCTTCGGATCAGTATATTTAATGCCATTCTGTTTTAGCTCAGAGCAGATCTGAGCATTGCCATTTAGATTATTGACATAGTTATAGAATGCTTTGTGGATGTCTTTGGAATCTTTGGCAATTTTATTTTTGTAACGAGCTTTGGAGGATTTTATGAGGCATCTCAGTTTCTTACTGAGGCTAGTAAGGGAGTTTTTTGCATCCTGGGATTTTCCTCTTTTCTGCAAAAGTTTCTTCCTTTTGTTGTAAAGTTTGTTTATGGCAGGGGACCACCAGATTGGCTTCCTTTTTTTGGATGAGAGCATTTTGGTTCTATTTGGGATGGCACGATTCATGCATGAGTGGATGTGCTCGTACAATGCCTTAGTGTAGGATTCAGCAGTTGAACTTTCAGTTCCCATCTGCATGGGTGTTATGAAGTTTGTCACTTCTGACTTGAGTAGCATGAAGTTGGCTTTGGAGAAGTTTTTTATGGTGGTTTCTTTACTGGGGGGTGGGGGTGGGATGTGGATGTTAAGGGTGATTAGCTTATGGTCAGACCAGGTATGGAGCATTGATTTCCCATGTTGGTAATGACCAGGTCTAGGATATTGGAGCCCCTGGTGGGACTATGGATTAGTTGATCCAGGGCGTTGGAATTTATGAATTCCAAGAACCGTTGCACAAAGGTGTTGGGACACGAGTAGTTTTCCCAGTTAATGGCAGGGTAGTTAAAATCACCCAGTATTAGGGTGTTTGGTTCTATCTTAATATTTTCCAGTATGTTTAGAAAGGTGTAGTGAGAATCTTGGGGTATGGTGGGGGATCTGTAGCAAGCTACAATTTGGATTGCAGTCTTACCTAGTGTTAGTTGCACGGAGAATTTCAGACACATTGTGTTGGCCAACTAGCCTGGTGGTGCGAATATCCTTGGTGAATATTGACACTCTTCCAACTTTAGTGTTTCGGTGCTGGTTTGGTGGCCAAAAAGTGTGGTAAGAGTTGTAGCCTGGTACTGCAGGGGTGCTCTCTGGAGCCTTGAACCAGGTCTCAGTTACTGCACAGATATCGATGTTCTCCATTTTTAGGAGTGCCTCGAGAGAGTGCATTTTGAGGTTTAGACTTCTAGCATTGAGTAGCATTACCTTCAGATTTTGCATGCTTGTACCTGTTACGGTGGTGGTTTTGTCCTTTGAAGTTTGCCTAAAAAAGGCACTATAGGGGTGGCAAGAGCCTTAGCCAGTAACCTGAATCCCAGGGGCGACAGGTGCAGATCATCTCTGGCAAAGCGTCGTGGTCTGTCAATCATGTCATCCCAGGCAGACAGATACTGGATCCCCTTTGAATGACACCATAAGCTTAGCCAATTGTTGAAGTCAATCATTTTATCCTTATATTGTGGTATCATTCTGGGCGAAGGCAGGATGCTACTCAGGGCTAGGGTCATACCTGCCTGGGCCACATGCTTAAATCTCTGCATACCCTGAGACTGTAGTTTGGGGGGTCTGTTTCCCCTGGGTCTAGTTTAGGATGGCCTTGAGGGTGCTGGAAAGGACCAATGCCTCGAGGAGCAATATCTACTGAATCTAGGAGGCACTTGCAAGAAATCTTTGACTTTCTGCATAGATTTAGCTTTTTCTTTCATCTTTTTTAGAACTTATGCTTTGGTGTCAAACAGATTGTCCTTGTTCAAAGGAGAGTCTAGTAATTTTGATTTGACATGGTCTGGCAAGGTCTGTTCCTTAAGCCAAGCATGCCTTTTCAGTACAGAACCAGTGATTGCTGCCCTGCAAGAAGCTTCTAGGTCATCAAAGCCACATTGCAAGGTATGCTTGCCGACTTGGCTTGCAGAATGCATAAGCTCTTGTAATTCTTTATTTTCTGCACAGTCTGTAAAGGTAGCAAATTTTTGCTTAATAAGTTCCAGAATATGTTGCTAGTAATTCAGCATGTGAAACTGGCAATTCAATGCCCTAATGGCGAGAGGTGCAGAGGTGTATACTTTTTTTACCCCATCTATCTAAAGCTCTGGAATCCCTGTCCGAAGGGGTGGGATTCTTAGCTGTAGCTGCTTTTATACCTTTAGGCCCCTGGGAGATGACCTCTGGGTCAGCAGTAGGATTTTTGAAAAGAAATTTCTGAGTCAGGAACTCTGTAGTACCCAGTCTGGTTTCTTAGGAACAGGGGGTAGAGTATCAGGAGTTAGACTGGATTCCATAAAGACACCATCCACAACTGGAGGTATTGCTAAAGGTCTATGCTGTGGCAACTCTAAAAAAATTCTCAGAGTCTCTTTTTGGACTGAGGACAGTCTTGGCATTCCCAATGGAAATGCTCTCTTAAAGTATAAAACAAACTGTACTCAACAGGGTAAAGACTAATAAAAATAAAACACAAAAATCACGAACTGCACCAAACTGTTTAATGAAGAGCTGAAGCAAGAAAAAAGGATCCCCAACAGGGTACTTAGCTTTAGAAGATGTCAGGATGATTCAATTCGTAAACGAAAACTCAGGTAGCGGCCGACCCGCAGTCGTGCGAACTGCTTCTGCTTCAGGCTCCTCGGCAAGAAAGACTGATGTAATGGTGTCAGCTGCCTGTTTTTATACCCCTGACGTCAGTCCTGGAGTGACAGCAACTGACGCAGAAATACTAAGTCTCTGGTATTCGGGCCGACCAAGGGCTACCTGCAGGCAGATAACCCAAGTGTGATGATTAGAAGCATTATTCTAAATGATTGGCCTAATAAATGCAGAGTACAGTGGAATTATCACATCCTTAGTTCTAGATGCCATACACTTACTAATAAGCTATGCAATGAAAAAAGCACCTGCTTGCAATAGTGGATAGATGGTGATCAAGGGAGTTTGTTGTCCACATAGGCTCCAGGACCCTAACCACTAAATCAATTTTCAGGACACTGCGGTTGATGTGATAGATTCAGGGGACATTATGCTTGCTAATGGAGACTATTATACATTTTTTGGAATTTAGGTTTAGTCTAAGGTTATGATACCAGCTATCTTTTAGAAGAATCCTCTTGGAGGATCTTGCGGTCTTCTGTAGAGTTTATGATGGATCAAGTTTACAGTAATCTGCAAACTTGCTGAGCCACAAACCCATTACATTAGCTTTGACCTCTGAGAAGTAAATGCCAAAGAGGACTGAACCCTTGGGCAAGAAGCCCTTCCATACTTTCCTGCGAGCAGAAAGAGGGAGGCGGAGCCCTGAAAGGACTATAGAAGGACAGCAAAACATGAAATGTCAACACCCTGGCATTAAACACACCAAAAACAAGGGGGATGGAGGGAGGGAGCGCTGCTGCAGCAGTGATCATTCGAGTATCAACTGCTACGTTAAAAGTTCAACTTACACAGCCATACTACATTTGTCATACTGATCACCGATTCAGTAGCCTTAGCTGTATGGTTAGATTACCATAGCTAGCTACATTTGGGAGGTGAAAGTAGTAGAGTCCAAGAACCAATGGAGAATGGTCCTAACAAAGTATACAGTGTTTTGTAAAACTATGTACAGAGAAAGTACAGTTGTGTTTACTTATCATAAACATAGATGCTCAAGTATAGTCACTGTTTCAGTCCCAATTTGTGGGATTTCCTGCCATGGAAGCCCTTGGACAGCCTGACTACCAGAGAACAGCTTCCCTCCTCCTGGAGCAGGCGGACTCCCTATCCAACATCACTACGCTTGGGTATAAGGGGTCAGCTAGCACCATGTATTCAGTACTTTTCTTGCCCCTTAAGGTAGGAGCACCCCAGAGGAATTCTGAGGCCAAGGGTTTGGGACCCTGTAATCCAGAAAAAAAAAAAAAAAGAGAGAGGTAGAAAGAGGGTTAACCTGACTGAGAAGGAAATGTCCCAGCCTACCCTGTAGGCCCAGTGGGGGCAGGAGGAGGGAGGAAAAAATACTACAACAGTGAATACATTTAACATCTATATTCATGTTAAGTGTACACAACTGTACTATGTTCTTAACGTTTCATTGTTGCAGTCCTAACTTGTGGAATGATTCCCAAAGCTGGAAGGAAGGAAGGATGGAAGATTATGGAGAGGCAAGGATGCCTTGCAAGATGGCAGTGGCAAATTTATTTATTTTATTTAACATTTATCGGGATAATCTGTCTGGGGGGGTAGCCCATTTTCAGCAGACGGCCGGGGAGAAAAATACAACAAAAGAAAATAATACAGCATAATACAAGTTCCACTAAAGTAAAAGACAATTTACATATAACAGTAGTATTAGCACAATCCCAGGAAGAAAAACAAAAAACAAAAGGAAACAATAGTAGATTGTCATACTATGTAATATAAGTACAACATATATGTTTGGATACTTTTAATCTAACAGCTGTAAATTTCTAGTAGTAACAGTTTTAACTGCAGTCACTTATGTATAGTGTGCAATAATTTTGCAGGAACAACTTATAGCTTATACAGGGTTAGTTGAAGGAAGTGTTATTGTTTTGTAGGCATGTCATGGAGGATAAGTACAGAAGAACAGATATGGTAGCATAACTCCAAAAAGAGGAAAGGTAAGGTAAGATAAATTATAAATGGGAAAGTAAAAGGGGTGGCTGAGATAGCAGTACATGGAGGCTTTGCGAACAGGAAGTAGCAGGTGTGAGGGTGGGTAAAGAGGAGGAAGTGTTCTGCAGAATACTATCAGTGGGGCTAGGCATTTTGTGAAGACTCTAGCAGCACTAGACAAGCCAAAGGACAGAACACAAAGTTGATAAGTGTCTGATACCAGATCTGAAGCGAAGACGCTTCTGTGCAATTCTTAAATGGGAATATGCAGTTATGCATCTTTTAGGTCTAAGGTAGCCATGACAGTACTGGGTGAGATCATGGGCAGAAGTTTTTGAAGGGTTAGCATCTTGAATTTTGGAACCTACAAGAACTGCTTAAGTACCAACACGACAGGTCCAATACTGGCCACAGTGTACCTTCTTTTCTGGGTACAAGGAAGAGTCTGGAGTAAAATCCTCTTCCTTGTAACTGTTCTGGTTCCACAGAGCCACGAGCACACAGTAACTATCTGGGTCAGTGCCTCAGACCTTTGGTTTGATGGCATGTCTAAGAAGCCTGAGAGAACCAAGAGTTGTTTGAATTTGCATTTGCAACCCTTTGAAATAATGTTTAACACCCACCAGTCTGTAGGAATCAGAGTCCAGTTTCTATGGAATAGTAATAGCCCTCCCCAGCCTGGTAGGGGGATGTGGGAGGGATAAGAAGGGCGTTAAGGAGTACCATGACAGACTCATGGTTGCTCCCTGCCAGGGGCCTGTAAGTTTAAGAAATTCCCTAATTCTCTTCTTTGACTGAGGGTAGTCTTGTGCTTCCCATTTGAAGTGTTCTCTCAAGTTGTGTAGGTTTCCCCCAAAAAGATATCCTCAGGAGGTGAGGCAGATGCAAGGTTCTCTTCGGAGTCTGCATCCCAAAAGGAGGCAATGGAAACACCTTCTTCAAAAGGTAGAATCCTCCTGGTCGAAATCATCATTTGAGTCAAATGAATCAAGAAAGTCTTCTGGAGGGTTGTCACTTTCTTTTACATGGGGTGGACTCGTGGGAACCTATCTGAATCAAAGAGATTAGATCTTCAGCCAACCTCAAGATCCTGCTGGTATGTCAGGGAATGGGAGCCAGTAAGCCTAGGCGGGAGCCTCTTTCTTGTGGGCAGCCTTAGGTTTTGACCTGAGGCCGACCTCTGACCCAGAATGGACAACTGCCTCCCACAGGCAAAAAGCTGTTGCAATGTCCTGGTGACAAACAACCATAGTCGGTCTTAGCGCTGTTGTTGGAAGCCGGGCCCTGCATATTGGTCCCAGACCCAACAGACGAATTAAGTCCTACAGCCTGCAAAATGTTGAAGGGACAGAAGGCATATGGACTCCAAACAGGCATCAATAGAGGCCTACACCACCACCACCACCATGGTTGTGGAAATGGGCTGCAAAAGCCCCTCACCTTCTTCAGCTATAACATGCCTAGGAGGACTGGCCGACAGCAAGCAGAAGTCATTCAAGACCCTAAACCTGCAGCATATTTCCTTATCTCTTTTCTGTCTAAGGATGTCTACTTCAGCTTGACCAGTGGATGCCACAGGATGCAAGCAGCCTCATGACTCACTAAGATGCCTAGCTAGAATCTCGGTCCTATGCCTAATGGTCTTGCTATTAAAGTGAGCACAAAAACGACAGTTGGGAATGTTGTGTTCCTGCCCCATGCAAGTCAAACAAAAAGAATGGAAGTCCCAATGTGATATCTGTTTGCCACAGCAGAAACAATTATTAATTTTTCTATCACATTAATCAAATGATACAAAAAATGTCTCCCCAACTGGATAGTTAGATTTCTGGAGTCTTCTTTCTCTGGTGCAGACTGACCGACGCAATAACTGGCACTCTGCCTTCACAACAAACAATTGATAAGATTGAGGAGACTGATAAGATCTGAAAGATTTAGTCCTGTCAAGATAGTGGACATGCAAGGTATGGATTATCCTTTTTCCTTCAGTTTTAGATTCCGTAAAGAATATAGGGAGATGAATAGTTTGGTTTAAAGTACACTTTGATACCCACTTTAGGCATAAAAGGAGGATTAGTTCTCAAAGAAACCCTGTCTGTATGGAAAATAAGGTTAGGTTGACACACCATATGAGTTTTCAACTCAAGATACCAGTCGTGTAGAGATCAGAAGAATCAGTAAAACTGCTTTATATGTTAAGAATCGCAAGTCAGCCGCATTAGCTGATTCAAATGGAGCACAAGTGTTAGCTTCTCGAACACAAAATTAAGATCCCAAGGAAAGTCTGCTGGTTTACTTGGAGGCCTCTTATGTAAAACCCCTTAAAAGAACATTTTGACAGGAGACTGCTTTGAACAAGGAGGATCTATGGGTAGACATGCTGAAATGCCAGATAAATGAACCTTGATAGAGAAATAAAAAAGGTCATAGGATAGTTACTCACACAAATATTGTAAAACCAGAGAACAACTTGCCCTGAATGGGTGCTGGATATTGTTGCTGGCACTAACTAGAAAACCTTTTCCATTTCTCAATATATGATTTTCTAGTGGCAGGCTTTCTTGTCTCCATTACTACCTGCTGCACATCCTCAGTAAACAGGTGCCTAAAAAGGAATTAAGACCTTATCATTCATGCAATCAAATGAAAATTATGGATGTTGGAGAGTATCAAACATCCTTATTCTTGTGTGACAAGATACAGTCTGTGAGGAAGCTTGTGGTAACTGCCCCTGGCCATTTCAGAAATGAAGGTGAACCACAGTCACCTAGGCCAGAATGGAGTCACCACAATGATGTTGGGAGATTCCTTCTGAATCTTCAGAAGTACTCTGGATATTACTGAAAAGGGTGGAAAGCATACAGGAACATTCCTGTCCAAAAAAAAACGCACCCATCTTCCAGGCCTTCTTGCATAGAGTCCTGGAATAGAATCTTACCACTTTATTGTTTGAAGATGAGACAAAAAAGGTCTGCTTGAGGAACTCTCCACAGATGGATCAAATGTTGGAAGACCCCAATATAACTTCCATCCGTGAAGGTCTATTCTGATTCTGCTCAGTTTTGAAGCCACACAACTTTGCTCTGAGAGAATGTAGGATGCTTGTTGAGTGAGATTGTGCTCTGAATCTATATCCCAAGCTAATGTGGCTACTCTGCAAAGAGGGTATTGACCTGGTTCCCTCAACTGTTGATGTACTACATGACAGTGGTGCTGTCTGAAGCCACTTTGCAGTGGTCGCAAAGGACAAAGATGGTTCACAGAGTCAAGTGCCTTGATCGGGGCAAGCATCTCCTAGATATTTACATGCTTGCATCGGTCCTTGGTGCCCCACGTCCCTGTATATTTATCCCTCCTGAAACTACTTCCCATGCAAAAGTCTAAAGCACCTGTGGTGACTGACTGCTCTGGAGCAGGGACAGAAAAGGGGAGACCTGGATTTAAGGATAACTGTTGTCACCACCAAAAGTTTTCTCTTCTAACAAATCCCAACATTATGACTTGTAAATATTTTGGTGTTGATGCTGGGACCAAATATATTTCAAATACTACTGTCTCTTTCTCATGTGGAGTCCTACCAGGGGTATCATGAGAATCATAGATGTCAGGAAACCCAAAATCCTGAGGTATTCCCTCGCAGTGACAAACATCCAAGTGTAAAACGTTAGAAACAGATATAAAGATCTACTTTTTCCTGTTAAAAAAAAAGTTCTTTGAACAAGGTATTCAACTGACATTCCAGGAACACAATCCTGTGCGAGGGATAAGATAAGCAATTTGTCTAAATAAGGAAAAATGTGGACAACCTGTAGCCTGCAATGAGTTGCAACTGGGGCTAGACACTTAGTGAACACTCAGTGTAGTGGATATTTCAAAGGCAGAGAACAGATAATGTGATCCAGACATACAAAACTTTAAGAAACATCTGAAGTCTGTATGAATAGGGGTGTGATAAGCATCTTGCAAGTCTAGTGTCACCAAGAAACCTGAAAGAGGAAAAAGAGGTAACAGGTCGGCAAGTGATATTGTTTTTCAATTAGGGCACTATCACTGGTTTAGGAAAGAAAGAAAGATCCAGAACAGGTCTTGCATGTATTTTTTTTTTTTGGGCACTATAACATCCTTGAATCGAAGGCCTCTGGAAAGGAGGAATTTCCTCAGACTGCCATCTGTAATCTTGATGAATGAAATTCAGAACCAATTTGTTTGAAACAATCTGTTGCCAAAGAGAAAAATGGAGGTTTAGACTTTCTAGAAGAAAAAGGAGGCTAGGGTGGGACTGGGTCATAAGTTCTCGAACAGTCATTCAAACATATTGAACTGTCCTTGGTTTTACGAAGTTACAGACTTCTTTTTGGAAATCCCTTGCCATTCCTTCTTAAATGCCCATTTACCTGAATTCCATTGAGACTGTTAATTTTGTTTTCTGCCAAAAATGGATGAGAAGAAAATCCCTCCGACAATTTGGAAATGGATTAGCTTGCCCCTTTCAACACAGTTTAAGATCACCTCTGCAGCTGAGGGACCAAACGCAATCTCTATCCAAGGGAGAATTTCAAATCTCATTTTAACATCTGGAAAGTTCTGAGAATGCAGCCATGCAAGCCTCCTTTAAACAGTAACAGTGGTCATAGCCCTGGAGGCAATATCAAGAGTCATACACACACTACAAGCAATGAGTAGTGACCTGTGCAAAAGGAGAAACCAAGTTAAGGCAGATTCTTCCTCAAAATAAGAAACTGCAGATAAAACATTCTTCATACTTTCACATGTCAGAACAAATTTAACATATTAACCTAACAATTCCAAATTCTGAAAACCAAAGCTACAGAACTATACACTTTTCCCCACAGCTATCAATAATTTTCCCGTCTTTATCAGAAAGGGTTAGATTGGAATTAACTGAGTGCTTAGCAGCAGTGGGATTAACTAAGGCTATAGTTGCTGGGTCAGGTTTGGGAATAATGTAAAAAAATGTAAAAGATGGAGTAATTTTAGCATACTATCTGCCTTTTGAGGCGGGTGGCAGATGGCTGGGAAACTGCAAGCAGTAACATACAGATCCTCTTAAAGCTTACAGAACAGGGGTAATGGGCTATGTTCTGGAAAATCCTTATGTAACAACTCATATTATTTTCTGAGGGATTGAGAAACCTCTGTGTTCTCCCACTGAAAACACTGGCACATTCTATCAATAGTCTCAGAGAAAAAGAAATCCCCATGGGCAAAATCAGAAAATGAGCTCTCCTCAGTGTCAGAAATCTAAGAAAAAAAAATGAATTTGTCCCTGCATCTTCCAGTTCAGATTCAGAATCTTGAATCTCTTGAGGAAAAGAGGAATCCTGCTTTCTTTTACCAGAAACTACTTCATAAGAAGGGTCAATAGCCTGAACTAAATCCTTAGCCACACCCTATAAATTATTCATGTCCAAATAAATATGAGGAGGAGTAGATACATGCTTAGTTTTCTGTTTCTTTTTGCAGGAAAAATGGGGCCATCCATGTTACTAATGGCAGCAGCAGCTTTCCTGGGATGGCCACAGCATTCTGACACCACAGGGAAACCCCGTTTCCTCTCCCAGAACAGACCAGAGTGGCTCTCCCTTACGCACTGAAGGGACTTCAACAGCTGCACAGGATGTGGCTAACCCCCAGTCCATAGTAGCTGTTGGTGCTACATCAGAGGGATTTGCAGGGTAAAAGATGACTGGTCTGAGATATAAGAAATGGTCACGACAGTCACCCACTTGTGGCCAAGGCAAATTGTTAGACCGCTGTGGTGGCAAAGGCTGTTTGCTTAACTTTTTTTGAGGCTGGAAGGGCCAACCATATCATGGGACTGGTAATCTGTTCTACAGTCAAGCCAAAAATGGTACCTCTTTCCCAGGGAAGACAAGCAGCAAATGTTGGTAAAAGTCCCAGTTCACAAAAGATACTTTTTCTGACAGAAAACCACAGTAAAAAAAAACATTCAAACACCATGCCAGCGCCAGCAACACAAATTAAACAATGTCTCCACTTTTTCAGTTAGTTAACACTACTTTTAAACAAAACAAAGTGCTCCATTTAAATGTACATTATCATCTCGAGACAGTCTATTAAAACAACACTCCTAGCTTTAAAATAACTTTCTTGAAGAAGAAAGTAATAAAACATAAATTTAAAACAATGGAAGTTTTTTCTCCGCAAAAGGATTTTATCTAGTCAGCAAAGAAAAGCACAAGCTGACTGGCAAGCCTCAAAAGCCTCAGTAGAGCATATTCTTTGTTGGCGATAAAGCTCTGAAGGGCTTCACAACCAAACTTATTTTTTAGTCAGCTCAGCTCAGGCTGCTTGACATGGGTACATGGAACGTACCCTGAAGCTTTGGAAGTTGGCCGGCTGTTATAGCAGCATATAACCCATATATCTAAGGCTACTTGCAGTAGTGATCAATATAATGAACATTCACTGTATAAAACTCTCAAGAATGTTTGCAATTGGCCAGTGGGCTGCTTTTATTGTTTAGTGAATTTCTGTGCCTGTATAAAGTCAAAACACAGCAGAAGCAAGCAGTGTCCTGTATAGATGCAGGCACTTTGAATCAAAGAGTACAGTTGTGTACACTTACCATAAATGTAGATGTTCGAGTGTATTCACTGTTGCAGTCATTACATTTGGGTTATCTGCTTGCAGATAGCCCTCAGTTGGCCTGATTATCAAAGTATTGGGTCCTGTGTCAGTTGCTGTCTCATCTTCCATGATGTCAGGGGTATAAAGCATGCAGCCAACGCCATTACATCAGTTTTTCTTGCCCCAGATGTCAGGCGCCCCCATAATGGGAAGCAATTATATATAAGGTTACACCTCCAACAAAAAGCAAAAACACCAGAAAGCTTTAAGCATAGTAAACAAGAATAGAGGTATAGTCAATAGAAGTCAGAGGGCTGGAGGGAGGACTGCAACAGTGAATACACTCGAACATCTACATTTATGGTAAATGTACACAACTGTACTATATTCTTCGTGTTTCATTGTTGCAGTCATTACATTTGGGTAGATTCCCAAAGCTAACAAAGTGAGGAAGCAATTAGATAGCATTAGGACCAGCTATAAGGCCCTGCAAGACTGCAGTGGCAAAACCAGCTCTGGATTTTGAAAAAAATTGGCAAGTGGTAATGCTTGGTGAAGGTATGTACAAAACTCCAGGTAGCAGCTTCTAGGATGTCCCTGGTAGGGACACCTCTGAGAAAGGCTGTAGAGGTAGATGCAGCCCTGGTGAAATGTGGTCTTATCCCCTGTGGGGTAGGTTTTCCATGGTTCTTATAGCAGAAATGAATGCAGTGGCCTATCCACTTAGAAATGGTTTGCTTTGAAATGGCCTACCCCTCTGCCCCTGCAGCAAATGCAACCAGCAGCTGTTCAGATTTCCTGAGAGGATTAGTCATGTCCAAGTAAAATCTAAGTTGTCTGTGCACGTCAAGGGAGTGCAGTATTTGTTCCCCTTTATTCTGTGGATTAGAAAAGAAGGTTGGCGGATGGACTGATTAAGGGCCACACTGGCTACCACCTTGGGCATAAAGGAGGGATTGGTCCTGAGGGACACCCTGATCGCAAGAAAGATGATGAAAGGCTCTACTGCTATGAGGGCCTGTAATTCAGACACTCTTCTTGCTAAAGTGATGGCTAGAAGGAAGGCTGTTTTCCAAGAAAGGAATTTCAACTCTGCATTTGCAGCTGGCTCAAAGGGAGGTAGAGTGAGCTTTTCCAATAAAAAGTTAAGGTCCCAGACTGGAGTAGGAGGCTCTCCTGGGTGGTCTTAAGTTTTTGGTCCCTCTGAGGAATTGCTTCAGCAGTGGATGACAGAAGGGGGGGGCTCTGTATTATAATGAGCTGAAATGGTCGAGGCATGAATTGTGATGGAAGAAAAGGAAAGGCCCTCGTGAAGCATCTCAGTTAAGTATTGAAGAATGTGCGGTAAATTGGGCACTGTTGTGTCCATCCCCTGAGTTTGGCTCCAGGAATAGAATCTTTTCCATTTTTCAGCATAGGATTTTCTAGTACTAGGCCTCCTAGCCACCAGAATAACATCCATCACTTGCTTACTGAGGGATGGTAACAGAGAGATCATGTAATTAGCCAGGCTGCAAGGTTCAGGGTTTGAAGCTGTGAGTGCAGAATCTGAGGCAGGTGCCATTGTTCCAGAAGTGACACTGCACAGGAGGAGGTACCAGTGTTGGCTTCGCCAGTCTGGTGGGTGCAATAAGTATTGCCCTTCGCTTGTCCTGTTTGATCTTTAGTAGCACTTTGGAGAGGAGAGGCAGAGGGGGAAAGGCATAAACTGATAGGTTTTTCCATGTAAAGGACAGGGCCATCCACTTTCCAAGCTTGTGTGTGTGTGTGTGTGTGTGTGTGTGTGTGTGTGTGTGTGTGTGTGTGTGTGTGTGTGTGGGGAGGGGGGAGTCCTTGTGCAGAATTTGTCCAATTGGTAGTTCTGAGGAGAGGCAAACAGGTCCATCTCTGGGCTCCGCCATTTGTTTCTCAAAATGTTGAATATCTTTAGTTCCAGTTTCCACTCGTGTGGGTCCATGAGATTTCTGCTTAGGTCATCTACCAGTGTATTTAGCTTGCCAGGCAGGAATTGAGTTTGTAGGTGCACTTGGTAGATTAAGGCTGTGCTCCACAGAGCCATGGCTAGTCTGCAGAGAGGGAATGTGTGGGTTCCCCCCTACTTGTTTATGTACCACATAACAGTGGTGTTGTCCGTTTTTACCAATAATTGTCCTGGAAGAATATGGTCCTTGAAGGCTGTCGGAGCATTCTGTACAGCTAATATTTCTTTTTGATTGATATGGAGGTGCATTTGACTCTGGTTCCATTTGCCCTGAATGCACTGCCCTGCTAATGCATAGTCTGATGCGTCTGTTGTTAGGGTTTGGGCGGCAGGGGGTAGAGTGAATGGCAGTCCCTTGTTTTGCTAGCAGGCCTCTGCCCACCAAAGGAACTCTGTCTTTAAGCAAGGGACAATATGTCATAAGAATGTTGACACCATAGGCTTTTTAAATACCACAGTAGTTTCCTCATAGGCAGTCTTGCATATGGAATTAGTAGAACGCAAGAGGCCATGAACCCCAGGGCTTGCAGTATTTTCCTTGCAGATAGCTGGGTCTTTGTGGCCAGTAGTTTGAAGTAGGCCGTCAAATGAACTAGTTTCTCTGGCATATGGTAGGCCATCTGGGAAGTTGTATTCAAGGCTGCTCCCAGGAATACAATTTGTTGGCAGGGTACTAGATGTGATTTCTTTTTGTTTATGGTGTACCCCAGAGAAATTAGTAATTTCTTTACAAATGCCAGATGATTTAATAGTATGTCCTGGCTTTCTGCCTGAATTAGACAATCGTCCAGGTATGGGTATATTTGAATATTTCTTTGCCTGCAAAATGCGATGACTGGAGCTAGGCACTTTACGAATACCCTGGGCACAGTAGATAAGCCAAAGGGCAGTGCAGAGAACTGATAGTGCATGTAGCCTGCTCTGAAGCGTAGGTATCTTCTGCACGATTCCCTTATTGGGATGTGCAAGTAGGCTTCCTTTAAATCCAGTGTTGCCAACCAGGCATTTTTGCCTAGCATGGGAAGCAGCTGATGAAGTTAGCATTTTGAATTTTGGTGTTTAGGATAGACAGGTCCAGGATAGGACGCCAGGAATTGTCTTTTCTGGGTACCAGGAAAAGTCTTGAGTAAAAACCTTGTCCCCATTCCTCTTCTGGGACAGGCTGAATAGCCCTGATGCTTAGAAGAGAGAGAACCTGCTTTTGAGCTTCTGTCCACTGATTTGGGGGTAGGTCTGGCCAACCATTTGGGGATGGTAAGGAGTGAAGTGGAATCTGTATCCATGGGAA
This sequence comes from Protopterus annectens, assembly GCF_019279795.1. NCBI lineage: Eukaryota > Metazoa > Chordata > Ceratodontiformes > Protopteridae > Protopterus > Protopterus annectens. The sequence goes on from NC_056744.1 coordinate 543,826,411, forward strand.
ACTATATTTAAAACCCATTTGTCTTGGGTAACGAATTCCCAGTTTTTTGCATGCAGGGCGATCTTTCCCCTAAAGGAACAGTCAGTTGAGCACGGCTTGGAAGGTTTAAAGTTAAGCCAATGTGACAGTTTACCATAGGGGGTGTCTTGCTACTCCCAGCTTTGAAAGTGGGAGCCCCCCCACTGCTTAGGCCTGTGAGTACCTAGAGACTGAAGCCTGGATGGTCTCTGGTTCTGGATTTGGACCGAGAAGGCCTGGAAGAGGCCAGAAAGGACCAATTCTTAGAAGGCCAGTGCCTACTAAATCTGGGAGGCTGTACTTGCAAGGAATCTTTAACAGTTTGCATGGATTTAGTTTTTTCCTCCATCTTTTTAAGTACTACTACTGCTTTGTTGCCAAACTTGGTCTTGGTTTAAGGGAGCATCTAGCAATATAGCTTTAACATGATCTGGCAAAGATTGCTCCTTAAGCCAAGCATGCCTTCTAAGTACAGACCCAGTGACAGCAGCCCTGCAAGATGCCGCTAATGAATCAAAACCACATTGCAAAGTATGTTTTCCAACTTGTTCAGCAGAATGCATTAAATCCTGTAATTCTTTACTTTTAGCACAGTCAGGAATCAACATCATTTTCTGTTTAAGCAATCCAATAATATGCTGCTGATACTTTAACATATGAAACTGGCAGTTTAAGGCCCTAATGGCCAAAGCTGCAGAAGTGTATACCTTCTTACCCCATCTGTCCAGGGCCCTGGAATCTCTATCAGGGGGGCTAGGGTTTTTAGCAGTAGTAACCTTAATGCCTTTTGGTCCCTGTGAAATGGTCGCAGGATCCGCAGTAGGATTCTTAAAGAAGAACTTGTGAGAGTCAGGTATTATGTAATACCAGTCAGGTTTTCTGGGAGCCAGAGGTAAAGTGTCAGGGGCCAGGCTAGATTCCAAGAAGGTATCACCTACAATGTCTAGTACAGGAGGGATAGCTAAAGGCCTGTGTTGAGGTAGGAGTAAGAATTCCCTAAGCCTCTTTTTGGAGTCAGAGTAATCCTGGCTTTCCCAGCGGAAATGCTCCTTAAGAGTATGCAAAGTTTCACCAAAAGAGAAATCCTCTGGACGGGAATCAGACTGAATAGCATCCTCTGCATCAAAATCCTCATAGGTAGATAAGGGCAACCCCTGGTCATCAGAAATTTCAGAATCATGATCAGAAGAATCAGAAGGAAAATCAGTTCTAGGTCTCAGAGGGAGAAGGGTGGCTTCCCCTGATTAGAGTAATAAGGTCTTCAGCCATTCTTATAATTTGTTTTTTTAGGCATAGGGGCCTGACCATACGGTCTGGGCGTTTGTTTTCTAGGCGTTGGTCGAGTTTTCGGCCTTGAAGAAGAAGATGGCATTGGTTTAATATGCAAGTCAGTACGCCTGAATACACCCTCAAAAGCCAGTGCCTGCAAAGCGGCTCCGGACCCATCCAAGGTAGAGACATCTGCAGGTTCCACAGTTGAAGAAGCATCTCCGAATGGGTCTTGGTAGAGGCCTGCGAATCTGAAGTAGTGGGTATCAGGTGCTGCGAAAGCGCCTCACTGAGTACCAGCAAACTGGCGACTAGCTTAGGAGAAGCGTCGTCGGGAGCTTTAGACCTATGCGCTCTGTCTTTATCTTTGCATTTTTTCGGAAGGTCGGTAGTCGGGTGGCTTACCGAAGCATTTCTGGATAATTGAGCCGAGTAGCAAAATATTTAGATGCAAAAATGAACCGACAATGAACAGTTTGAGGTTTAAATAAGGAACAAAACCAACAGCGAGGTACGTTGTGGTCTGGGCCTAAGCAAGGAATGCAGTACAAATGAAAATCTTTATGAGTTATTTGCTTTCCACAAGAAATACAATTCTTAACTTTTACTGACATCAGTTTAGAGCAAGAAAAAGGATACCAACAGGGTACTTAGCTTAGATGAAGACTTCGGATCTAAAACTCAAATGAAAATTTCAGGAGCCTGTCAACTGGCACTTGCGAACTGCTTCTGCTTTGGGCACTGCATGGCAGGAAAGACTGATGTAATGGCGTCAGCTGCATGCTTTATAACCCTGACTACCTGACATCATGGAAGATGAGACGGCAACCGACACAGGACTCAAGATTTTGATAATCAGGCCGACTGAGGGCTATCTGCAAGCAGATAACTCAAATGTAATATCTGCAACAGTGAAACACGAAGAACTTCTTTATTTTAACAAAAAACAGCTCCAGATAATCCCAGAGTACCTGTCTGCAAAGTGAGCAGCTCGTTTGTGCACAGAAGAGCATTTCTCTGTGAGCATACATCTGGAACCATGGACATGCACTTTCCTCCTGCCTCTGCAGCCAGCTTGGTGGCTTCCCGAGAATGTAGTAATTATCTTATGTTCACTGAAAACCACCCAATTCATAATCAGCTATAGTGTGACAGATGTAATTATACTTTGTCATTAGGGTCAAGAGTCTCAAACAGCCAATACAAGTAACACATCAGACTGTCAAAAAAACACACCAAGTTCTATCTACCATCGTCACTAATGACGTACAAAAAAGCCACCTTAAACATTCTACCTAAGCAATAACACACACAGCTTCAATGCAAGGTATCTCAACATGCAAGTACATAAGTCAAACCTCCACACAAGCTAATATCCTAATCATAGGTGATTCCATCATGAGACAAATAAATGCCCTGGCTTGCCCAGCTGAGCAAGGACACTGTCACTAATAGCTGGCTATCAGGGGCTAGGATCATGAATGCACTTAGATCACTGGACCACAAAAGTACCAGTATGACTTGTCATTGTCCATGTGGATGTAAATCACCTGAGAAGCACCTCTGTGGACTATATGGAGAGGCATGATGAAGTTCAGACTACTTATCACAGGTGGATTGAGCAGCATCCTACTTTGCAGAGGATGATGCCATAATATCAGCAGATGATGGACTTCACAATTTGCTTAATGTTTATGGCATTTAAAGGAGATACAATATTTGTCAGCATGGAGGATATGGTTGATAGACCATACTGCTTCGTCAGGGATGGTCTGCATCTCTCCCCCATGGGCATCTGGATACTGGCTAAGACTTTGTCCACCCCATACTGCTTTTCGGCAATGCCAACCTGATAAACCTACCAGCATAGCAAAATCTACCCAAAACAACCCGAAGTTATTACTACTCAATGCTAGGAGTCTTAACAGAACTCCACTCCCTGTACGCTCTCCTCATACCAAAAAATGTAGACTTCTGTGATTTACAGAGACATGGTTTAAAGCCAGGAGCAGCATCCCAGCAATGGAAGGCTAATGATGTCTTCCACACATTTAGATCTTCTGCGCAGGAAGGGACAATAGGTGCAAAAAGGGGAGTTGTGTCCATTTTCAGCTAAAACAGTCACACCTCAGAAATGGTCAAGCAGTATGATACACTTCAGCTTCTCCACATCAACTCACCACATGCAAAGTCCTATACCACATTACTGCAAGCTATAGATCCCTCTCTGTGACCCAGGATACCAATACCGCATACCTAAACCTACTGGAGTCACAGACCATTGAACCCAACACCAGAGTCCTAGGCAATTTCAACTACCTCACTATAGAGATTTCTAGACTCTGTCATCACAAATGCTCTGGACCATATAGTCCATGCACCTACTGGAGATGAAAAAACATCATTGACCCGATCCTCACAAACAGTTGTGAACTTTGTACTTACTCATGTGCAATATCCTGATTTGTCAGGTGGTCTCCTTTGAAAGTGAGAAAAAATCATGACCCCATCTAATTCTCATACGTTTAGGAATTAATGCAAGCTAAACTCCTACTACTAAGTGATATACTTCTAAAATTTCAAACCCCACCTCAAATTGCACAAACTCCACCACCTATACGGAAACACTTACAGAAACCCTATAGCATCCTGTAAACAACAGTAGTGAGGCAATGGTGCACCTGAAATAAATATAGGACCACATTGAAGAACAAGCTACTCTGGTGGAATACCAGTATCTACAAGCTATAAAACAACAAAGAAAATTATGATCAAATCAAGGAAAGGCAATGACCAGCAAGTCAAGAAACCCCTCATCAAAATAAATAAGCAGCTCAAGAATCTTAAGTATCAGTGAAGATAGCCTCACAGGCAAACAGCAGCTTGAGGACCTTCTTTAGCTACGTTCGCAACCTGAAGAGTAAAACTCAACAGTATGACAGACTTATCTAAAAACAAACCACCTATACAGAACCAGATATAGCGAACCACTAATACATTTAGTGCCAACTTTACCCCGCTCCTTCCTCTGTCACCCCCCCAAGAGATACCCGCGATCATAACTCCTCCCCGTAACTAGTGAAGAGGTTCTCAAGGTGAACTCTAAGTGAAAAAATATTGTACCCATGGGCCTTGATAATATCCCAGAATGCCTCCTAAATAACATACAATAGGACCTATATGTAGCCCTCTAGAATGTCTGTTCAACCAGTGTCTCCAATCTGATTTTATGAGCTGCGAATGGAGTACTGCAACAGTTATTCCTCTGCACAAGGGTGGGCCATCTACTGACCTGAGCAACTACAGACCCAAAAGTCTGGCTAGTCTCATTTACAAGTCCATGGAAAGAATTATCATGGATATTATAAAGACACAGGAAATCTTCAGACAACGGATCTAAAAGTTTGAATTCATCAAGGGAAGATCGTGCCTGCTCAGCCTAGTAAGAATTTGAGAGTCACCAAAGCCATGGATGAGGGCAAAATGATACACTGTCTATCTTGATCTAGCCAAGGTACTCAACATTATTCTCCATTTTGGCATTACCAAACTCACGAAACTAGGACTAAATATATGTCACATACTAGGTAGCCAACTGGCTCACAGTTAGGACATAGGAAGTCAGGACAGGGGGCGCTACCTCAATAAAAAGACCAGCCATCAGTGGAGTCCCTCAGGGATCAGTCCTGGGGTTGCTCCGTTTTAGCATTTACTTCTCTGTGGTTAAAACAAGAAGTTATGTACTCACCATAACGTTCAATGTATGTAGTCCATCTCGCCTCACATTCTTATCCATGGGTTAGGAGCCGAATATCAGCTCAGACTTGGCCAAACTTTTCTAGCTCAAAGTCTTCTATTGGCTGGGCTAAGCAGGTATCCCATGCTGCACTGCTCCATATCCCCAGATCTAGTTTGCTGCGAACACTCATTCATACCTCATGCATAACATCTAGGTAAGGAAGAATAAGCTAAAAGTGAAGGGAACTCTGTAAATAAAACCTAACCTCCAGATCCTCCAGGAAGGGGGAGGGTAAGTAAGAATGTGAGCCGAGATGGACTACATACATCGAACGTTATAGTGAGTACATAACTTCTTGATGTTATGTAGTCCAATCTCGCCTACATTCTTACCCGTGAGACAGCGTCCCTAGCACCTACATCCTGGGGGCTCATAGGAAAATACTCCTGAGTACTGTGGAACCAAAGGAAGTCCTGCCCCTAGATACCACGTCCAACTTGTAATGAGTAACAAATGTGTGAGGAGAAGCCCAAGTAGCTGCAGCACAAATATCATCCATAGACAATCAAGCTTGATAGGCTGCAGATGTAGAAACAGCCCGAGTAGAGTGAGCCTTGACAGGAAACGGCAGGTCTTTCCCTCCTGCGGAGAAAGCGAAAGAGATGCAACTGGATAGCCAATCTGGATAGGGTGATTTTGGAGACCGGGGACCCAATTTTGTTTTCCGAAAAGGAGACAAATAGTTGATAAGATTTTCAGAGGTCTTTTGTTCGGTGCAGATAGAAACATAACTGTCTGTGCACATCCAATTGATGAAATCTAAATTCTGCCTGGTTTGAAAAATGAGGAAAGAATACTGGCAATTCAATAGATTAAGATTAGATACGAACGCCACTTTAGGAAAAAAGGAAGGGTTTGGTCTAAGAGAAACCCTGTCCTTATGAAAGATCAGGTATGGAGGTTTGATAGAAAGGGCTTGAATTTCTGAAACTCGCCTGGCTGAAGTGAGTGCTATTAAAAAGGCAGTTTTCCAGGTCAAGAAGTTTAAACCACAGGTAACTGCAGGCTCGAAGGGTGGTGAAGTAAGGGCTTGTAGGACAAAATTTAGATCCCAGGGCATGATAGGTTCTGGGACTGGAGGACGGAGTAATAGAGTGCCCTTCAGGAAAGCCTTACAAGGTCTGTGAGCCATCAAACTAGGCTCATTAGCAACATGAAAATTAGAAATTGCTGCCAATTGAACTTTAATGGTAGCAGACGCTGAGAACTGATGGAAAAGCATAGACAAAAACTCCAGGACTGAAGCAATTGGGGCTGTGTAAGGATCAATTCCTTGGGTATGAGCCCAAATAGAAAACCTCTTCCACTTGCTAGAATAAATCTTCCTAGTAGAGGGCTTATGAGAGAAAGATAAAATATGAACTACCTCAGGTGAAAATTGATGAAGCCTAACTAACGATGGAAGTGGAGTAGCCAGGCTGTCAACCGTAGGGTCCGCAGAGAGGGGTGGAACTGTCCCATGTGTGTCAGTAAATCTGGTTGTGGGTCCAAAATCCAAGGAGTGTCCACAACGTAGGGCTGGAGAAAGGGAAACCAGACGATGAGGCCAGTGTGGAGCAATCAGAATCATTCTGCTTCCCAAGGATTGCACTTTCTGAATCACTTTTGATAGCAAGGGAAACTGAGGGAAAGCATACAGCAGACCGGAGGGCCAATCATGAACTAGAGCGTCCCTGGGTGACTCCCCCTGTGGGGGGATCAGCGTGAAGTAGCTGCTGCATTTGGCATTGAGGGGGCTGGCAAAAAGGTCACAGCAAGGCTGACCCCATCTGCTGAAAATTCGTTCTGCAACTAGACGATTCAGGGACCACTCGTAAGGCATCAGAATAGCTCTGCTTAGCCTGTCCACTATCACGTTGGACTTCCCAGGAATGTGCGTTGCCACCAAAAACCATTGGGAAGATACTGCCCACTGCCACACTCGCATGGCCTCTCTGCACAGGGGGTAAGATCTGGTTCCCCCCTGATTGCTCAGATACCACACCACTGACATGTTGTCTGAGTGTATTGCAATAGTCCCTAGAGGCAGAAAGCTCTGAAGAGCCTGCAACGCAAGTAGCACCGCTCTCATCTCTAGGACATTGATATGCAGATGTATCTCGTGATCTTGCCACGTGCCTTGGACTGTCCTGGTGAGATAGTGCCCCCCCACCCCATCTGGGAGGCGTCCGTGGTCACTGTGGCTACCAGGGTGGGTGGAACGAAGGGTTTTCCTGTCCAGATTGTTGGTGCAAAGCCACCAACTGAGATCCTGTTTGCATCTGTCCATGAACAAAATAGGGTGAAAGTGGAAGTTTTTGGAGAGACCATTGAGCAAAGAGGAGCCACTGAATGAGCCTCATGTGCAATCTCACTAGAGGGACCAACATAATTGTTGCTGCCATGGTCCCCAGGAGATGAAGAACCCATCTTGCCTTCAGTTTCTTCAGGGGTATCAGGGCGTGCACCTGTTGCTATAAGACTCTGATTCTTTCCTGCAGTAAAAATGCTTGCATTCGAATGGTGTCTATTTCTGCACCTATAAAAATGACACGCTGTGAGGGCAACAAGGCAGATTTTTCCCAATTTAGTGTTATGCCCAACTGTTGACAGAGTGATGGTAGCGTCCCTGGTTTGTATTAGTAGATGCCTGGTGGGGGCGGTAAGGAGCCAGTCGTCCAGATACGGAAACACTTGGAATCCATGACATCTCAAGTGAGCTGTCACCACCGCCATACACTTGGTGAACACCCTGGGGGCTGTGGTGAGACCAAAGAGCAGGGCTCGAAACTGGAAATGACTGGCTCCCAGCCAGAAGCGTATGTAACTCCTGGATGACCTGTCCCATTTTGACATGGTAGTAAGCATCCTTGAGGTAGATGGAGCACATCCATACTTCTCCCAACAATGGGAGAATCGATTGTAGTGTGACCATACGGAACTTGGACTTCGGCACCAAAAAGAATCTTGAGTAAGTCCCTAATCCGACTTGGTCTGAGGGGACACACTGGATGGCTCCCTTTTCTAGCAGCTTTGAAACCTCTGAAGCTGCTTGATCCCTTTGACTGGGTGGGACGTCCGGGATTTTTCTGACTGGAGGGGGGTCTGACGAAAAGGGAATGACATAACCTCCGGAAATTATTCGTAATACCCATCGGCCCTGGGTGATGCTTTGCCAGGCTTCCGGGTATAATATTTGACCCCCAACTGGCTCCAGAAAAGCACAGTCGGGCATCCCATCAGGAACGATGGTAGGGAGAACCGTGAAAGGAATCGCGGGGGCCCCCCCCTCTGCCTCTAGGGCGGCATCTCCCTGAATAACCTTCCCCTCCTCTGCCTCTGGAGGGGGACTCACCTTGTGCACCAGGAAAAAACCTCTGTGATTTTTTGAACCACATCTTCTCACCCCACTGGGCCTTGGGGTAAGGCCTAGAGGGAAGGGAAAAATGGACCCGTACAGCAGACAGGGTCTTTCCCTCTTGTTAGCACCTGGTGAGGGTGTCTTTCACTTTGGTTCTGAATAAAGAAGAACCATCAAAGGGGGCGTCAAAAGGCGCAGCCAGGCTTGCCTTCTAAGGGTGACTCCTGAGCTTGCTGCCCTACTTGCTCAATTGGCTGCATATGAAATGAGCCGCATGGAGGAGTTAATGGTGGAAATGAGGGTAGACACCTGGGTGTTAACCATCTGGGCCACTGCCTCAGGAACGTTACCCGCAAGAGTATCTCCTAACTCCTTGAGGAGATCTCTCTGGAGCCAAGTAAATGAGACAGATAGTTCAGCGACCGTAAGGTGAAGGTTGCTGACGAGAGGATACGCTTCCCGTACCGGTCCATCATCCTAGACTCCTTGTTAGGAGGATGGACTGAGGAAGAAGTCTCTGCTACTTCCTTCTGAGTGGCTGCCGCCACCACCATGGCATCCACAGGGACTCCTTTGGACAAAAACTCCTTACCCGGGAGAAGCAGAAAGAAACGTATTGGGTTTCCTGGGGACGGGTTCCACAGAATCAGGGTTCTCCCACACTCTCCGACAAATTAAATCCAGGAGCTCGAAAGGTGGGGACACCTAGGAGGTGGAGGGCTGAGCACCAAAGACCTTCAGAAAGACAGACTCCTCCTCGGAGGGGGCTTTGGATGGCCAGTCACCTCTGTTTCAATATCTCCAGGATGTTGGAAAAGGAAACATCATCAGAGGATGACTTGGGGGACCCATCCGATTCCTCGAGGTCAGTATCCGAGGTGAGAGACTCATCCTGGGAGTCTATGTGCTTCCTCTTGCACGTTTTCTTTCTAGGGGGCTTCTCAGGCACGAACTCTGAAGGTCCCTCAGAAACTTGGGGACCACTCGTGGGGGTATCCCTAGGCCTTGGTACTCTGCTGTCTACAGATAGGTGGTGATCAGAGGCTCTCACCGGAGTGGTGGAGGGCAGAATGATCTAGCTGCATGATGTAGCTGACGATCTGGCCAGCGCAGTCTGCATGGCCGCAAAGGCAGCCCCCCCCTCCCCGAGTCCGAGAACCGGCCAGCCTCCGAGACCATGACAGGAGTCGGGGTTGCGCGAGCCGAGGCACCGAGCGGGAGACTAGCAACCGAAATATGTCCCGAGATGTCCCCCTCGGGCCCAACTGAAGAATCCCGAGTCCCAAACCCCGTGGACGGCACCTACGGGGTCGGAGCAGACATCGGTACCGATAGGCCCGGAGGGGCCATTGGAACCGACCTAGGAACATCACATGGAGCAGAACACACTGGCTCCGAAGACAGAGACGCACTCGGAGGAGGAATGATCGAAGAAGGTATCGGGACAGGCTCCAGAGCAGACTGGGACAGAGCCAAAAACAATTTTGCCAAAACCGGCGACTGGAGGAGCCTCTGCACCACCCTATCAACATCTACATCTGAAAGAGTCCTGGAGGATTTGGAGGACAGGGAGGGAGATCGAGATCTCCTCTCAGGAGACACTGGTCTAAGACTGGGCGTTTGGCTCCGAAGAGGTTCCAATATAATTGGAGCCAACGCCGGTTCCATCAACACTGACACTTACTGCGGCCCCGAGGACACTGGAGCCGAGGAGGTCAAAGCAAGTTTTGTGACTTTCTCCGGTGGCTGCGAGGAAACTGAAGGAGCCAGAGATCTCTTTTTGACTTTGAGGACTTAGATTTAGAACTGGAAGCAGGATTCCATGGCCTCATCGAACGAGGCTTTCAAGAGTCCCTTTAGAATCACCTTATTCTTTTCTTCTTGGAGCACTCTGGGACTAAAAGCATGGCAGAAGCTGCAGGACTCCTGCAGATGGATTGCTCCCAGGCAATAAACACAAACAGAATGTCCATCGGTGATGGACATCTTGTAACCACACTTAGAGCACTTTTTAAAACCTGAAGGTTTGTGCTCCTTGGATATATTTTAAACAAATAGTCACAAAAACCACAACACTGCACAAGTCACTGTGACAGGAAAGGACACAGACACGCAAAGCGCCACAAAACGCGGTAACAAGTTTTATACAGCACACACACAAACCTCAGATGGAACACACACAGACAATTAGGGCTAAAAACCTCTAACTAAAACGTTTTTTTGACCACTTACAAAGAGGGGAAACAGACACTAAAACCTCTAACTCAAACGGTTTTATAGCAAAATAATACAGGACAAGAGGGGAGGACTAGGTCCTCTAACTAAAACGGGCCTAGCCCGATAGAACAGTTAGCGGGATACCACAAACCACAATCACACTACAGAAATATCAATACAGCACCAAAGAGAAATAGCTATTAAAATAGCATTTTGTTTATAACAAGTTTTCTCAGAATAACAAGAAAAAAGGGTACTTAGCCACAGCCAAGAATGAAGACCACGTCCGAGCTACACGAGCGGCAAACAAGATCTGGTGATATGGAGCAGTGCAGCATGGGATACCTGCTTAGCCCAGCCAATAGAAGACTTCATGCTAGAAAAGTTTGGCCAAGTCGGAGTCGATATTCGGCTCCAAATCCACAGGTAAGAATGTAGGCGAGATTGGACTACATAACATCTAGTGTTAAAGGCCTCTGGCTGTCCAAGTTTGTGAATGACTGCAACACTGGTGTAATTACAGAATCTCCCAATGACACAAATGTCATCCAAGAGGACTTCTTGCAAACTAAAAATTGGTGCAAAAACATGGACTAAAACTGAATGTAAAAAAATGCATACTACTAACCTTTAGTAAAAGCAGCCATCCCTAGGAATTACTGCATAGATTATATATCCCTTAGAGCTGAAATTGTGGTTACTGAGTTGGGAACATATGTGAACAGGGATTTTACCTTTGACCATCATGTGTCTATGGTGAGGAAATCATTCTATACTGCACAGCTTATAAGCAAGAGTATGGAATCTAGGTCCAGAGATATTGTCCCCACTACGCTCAATCCCTCATCAGACCAATCATTTAGTACAATGTTCCCCTTGGCATGTAGCTTACCAAACATTTACAATATTGTGTTGAAAAATGGCTCAGAAACAACTTCCTACCTCAGACACACTCCCACCTTAAATCCAACTTTTCTCTTTCCTCCCTAGATGGCACCACTATCGCCCCTGCCTCACACACCTAACTCCATGGAGTAATAATTTATGACCAACTAAAATTTGACTTGCACATACAGGCCATCAATAAAATTACCAAAAACTTGGGACTACTTTATAGGAACAAAAAATTACTCAACTGCCACTAATCGCACTCTTGAGCAGGAATTTCTCTTACCTAGTCTTCTATATGCTTCCCCCATCCTTACCAATATCCAAATTACCTCAGTGCAGAAACTGGAACATACAACAAAATTGCCAGATTTATTCTAAATCAACCACTATCTTTGCATCATACTCTCTCACTAAACAAACTTCAGTGGCTGGGATTCCTGCACCTTCTCCTACAATCGTAACTCCACATTACCTTTTCCATACTCAACAACCCCTTTGCCTACCCTGCTCTCGCCTCTCTTGTTGCTCTCTACTCCCCCCCCCCCCCCTCCAGCCTCACCGGAGTGCAGATCAGCATCTTCTCTCAGTTTATAAACCCAAAAGGAATATTGGCAGACTACTTTACAAACACTCTGTCTCACTAAATTGGAACAAACTCACTCTCCATATTAGACCACACGTAGTCTTAGTCTGTCCTACTGTATAACCTGTTGCATCTCCTAACTTTCTTTCTATGTTAATAACTTCTGCTTAAACTAACCTCCTAAACCCTCAGCTCTACTACTATAGCCCCCTCCTTTCTCCCCCCATTCTCCACACTGTTTATCTTTTTCCCCCCACTTCCTATCAATGTCTATACATCGTCCTTCTTCTGAACAAGGATTATCTTTTTGTTTTTACTTTCATATGTAGTAAATTTTAGACTACTGCTATCAGTGCAACCCTTAATGTTCATAATTATTTCTTTTGTTTTTCTCTCTATAATTAATTTCGTATTTACATCATCTTTGCTTATATTTGATGGAGCTCTTTCCCCTTGGGTTTCCACTGCAAATGGGTTGCTTATTATCAATGCAATGAAAACAGTTAATAACTTGTTTTACAATCATTTTGTATTGTGATTATTTAATATTTGTATCTTGTCACTATCTTTACTTATGCTTGCTGGGGCTTTTCCCCTCAGGTCTCCACTGAAAATGAGTTTGTTTGCAAACTTAGTTGGACTAACCCGGTCAACAAATGTGAAATAAATAACTGCAACGCCCACAGAAGTTCCTCACAAAACTAATGCACGGCATAAACAAAGCCTGATCCCTATACAAAGTCACCTATGTTGTTGTGTCTTTCAGCTTTTCCCGGTTAGGGGTCGCCACAGCGGAACTCCAGTCAGTTAATGATTGGCAGTAGATTTTTATGTGCCGAGTTGCCGGCCCTGATACAAAGTCACCTATAGACAATGGAAAGGTGAATAACAGGGCCGCCACCTTTCGTCGTGGCTAAAACCAGAGTAAAGCCACTCCCCTTGTGTCACCAGTAACCCCGCCCATCCCACCCCACCCACATTCCACCCATTTTGTGATGTCACAATGACATCACTCGGCAGGGAACACCCCTCTTTCCCCTTTCCTGCTGCCTGCTTTCGGCTGATTTACTATGCTTTTCTGTAAAAAGGCATAGTAAATCAGACGATATACAAACTCTGGTAGTCTGTTTCCTTTTTGAAACAGACTACCGGAGTTTGTAAAGTATTTTCCGGACTACCGGAGAATCAGTTTGATTTCCGGATAGTCCAGAAAAATAACGGAGGGGTGACAAGTCTAGTGATCTATGCCTAGCCTACAAGGTAGCATCTGATCCTGTACTGGTACATCTAATTCACATTCTCAAGTCAAACAACAATGGAAACACCTAATCAAAGGAACTTAACTTTAACTGCAACATCAATACAACAAGCTGGAAGGACAGGTTTTTGTCTCAAGAGACTACTTCTATTATGGAACATGCTTCCCATCCAAGAAGATCAAAGGTCATCCATGACCTTATTCAAATACAACCTTTAGATCTGGAAACTTACTCCTAGACTGGTACCTGTTCCGTTTGATAGAGACAGTATAAAAGTGCTGTGCCACCTTAACATAACTATGTGCCCCCAGGTAACATATCCTGACATGTGTAAGTGGAAAAATATACCCGGGAGCAAATAGTTTGGGCTGACCAATATTATGTGTGTGCAATGGGGAAAATATGGCTTGGCTTAAAAAGGCCTCCCACGGTCATTAGCTTGGCAATCTCCTATGAACTTATGACTAACTGAGCCTTAGTAAGCACTATTTTACAGTATTAATTGTGAGGCTTAGGTTTCGGAGCTAGTGCACTACCATTATGTTTTACTCAGTTATTTTAGTTATGTAATGGATAATTCTAGAACTTTGTCATAGTGTTAGCTTTATTTACATATTTACATGTGTATACAATTATACTTCTACTTCCCTATTGTTTGTTTGTACCATCCATATTAAGTCACATTACATAAAACAGCTGATTAGCTGAAAATAAGTAAAAAAAATAATTGTTGCCTGGGGCAAGCTCCCCACTATGTAAACTCCAAGATCACACAATAATGGGCGGGGGGAATCAAAGGAACCTTTCCTTTTCCACTGCAACTGTTCTAGACACCAAAACACCCAACACATTAAATAATCAATTGACAAAATGAGAATTCAATCAAACCTTCTTTTTGACTCCTACAGTTGTCCATTTGCAGACCTTAGTACCTCTCCTCACCTCCCCTAGACTTACTCTGATAAGGGCTGGTGCCAGTGAGATCATCTAAACATCCCACATCATACTGCTGCCAAGAACGTTTTCCTATATTTACCCGTCCTGCCCTGCACCAACATCCTGTGGAAGGGGCGTGCAAAACACTGCTGTTTTTCACCTATATTTTTGGCAACATTAGCAACTTAATTTTTCTATTACATAACATGAATCTATTAGAAAACAAGTTCAGAGAAAAAAAAACTGTCAGCCATTGCATATGCTTGTGAGGTCAATATGTGTGTATATGTATATAATCAATATAAATTAAGGAAAAGAAAGTATAGGTGGGAATGTGACTGTAAACCCATGAAAGTTTCCACAGAGCTGATAATCTGAGCTGTTCACAAGTGTCAAGAGCAGTAGTGTTAACTTCAACTTCATCAGCAAGCAAACTACATAATTCCACAGTTATGACTGATAAACTCAGCTTCACCACTACGCCAACAGTGATCTTGAGAAGTAGATGTCCACAGAACTGAGAGAAAGAGAGAGAGACTGTCCTGAGCAGAAAACCGCTGTGAGGAAAGAAATGTGGCCATAGTTTTCACTGAAAGATACAGTATTAGCTGCATACAAGACATGATATTCTTTAAGGACGATAACATTGTCTAATCAATAAAGAAAAGAAATACTCAAAAGAATAAAGCATGAAACTCCAGCAAGGAGAGGATGATATTAACAACAAACTACTACCACCACCACTTGTTAATCAGGTAGTCTCATTGGACACAGACTGTCTTCAGGTGCAACCTCGAAGCAATGACAGACTATACGACTTGTTCAAGATCACAAAGTTAGTAAAGGAGGACTTAGAAATCAAACCCTGTACCACAGGAAAGAATGGTTGTGTAAAATCTTACCATAACCATAGATGTTCCTCTCTTCTATATGCTACAGTATTCATAACAGGAAGTCTACCACTGGCTGACTCTGATATCCAGCCAGTATACCAAAGTCTACTGCACGTGCGACGGCCATAAAGAGACATCGGGTATAAAGCAGATGGTAGTACATACCAACCTCAGAACTGAATACCGCAAAATGCACCAGCCTTAAGGGAGGAAAACATGTCACCAGAGGGCAGGCAAGCATCAGGGGGAAGGTTGGGAGGGGGGGGGGGGGAGTAATACTGCAGCATATAGAACAGAAGGACATCTATGGTTATGGCAAGATTTTACACAACCATTCTATGTCGTCCTACTCGTATGCTGCAGTATTCATAACAGAGGAAGAGTACCAAAGCTCATGCAGAGGAAGAATTAGGCGGGGGGGGGGGGCAGAAGCTTTCTCCACAAACCCATGCAAAATAGTTCTGGCAAAACTAGCTCTGGACCTGGAAATGCCATCTAATTTATAGTGTTTATTGAAGGTATGAACAGAAGACCAGGTAGTTGCCTCCAGGATAGAGCCAGTTTCCAACCCTTTAAAGAAAGCTCCAGAGGGGAATGTGCTCTAACAGGAGAGGAGAGATTCTTTCCATTGGTTATATAACAGAAAGAAATAGCTTTTGAAATCCAAGAGGAGATACTCTGCTTGGAAAGATGTTGGCCCAGGGCCCTTGGGTGATAGGAAACAAACAGGTATTCGAAATTTCCGGATTGGTTTTGTTTAGTCCAAATAGTATCAGAGTTGCCTATGCAAGTCTAAAGTGTACATAATCCTCTCATTGGAGGATTGAGGAGAAGGGAAAAGGGTTGGAAGGTTGCTAAACTGAGTGAGAGATAACTGACTACCTTGGGCATAAAGGAGGCATTAGTGCATAAGAAGACCCTATCCCTATGGGAAACTGAAGGGGGAGAAAGACATCAGAGCTTGTAACTCAGATACCCTTCTGGCAGAAGTAATGGCTATGAACAGTTTTCCAGGTGCAATGCTGCAGAGATGAGGAAATTGCTTGGTCAAAGGGGGCCAGGGTAAATTTCTCCATGACAAAACTGAGATTCCAAGGAGGAGGAAAGTACAGTTGTGTATACCTACCATAAATGTACATGTTCGAGTGTCTTCACTGTTGCAGTCATAACTGTAGGGTACTCCTGCCGGCAGGCAGCCCGAGGTCGGCCAGAATATCAAAGTCTGGGTCCGGCATCGGCTGTTTCAGCCAGAACCCTGACATCAGAGCGTATGGGTATAAAGCTGACAGCCGACGCCATCTTCTCCAGCCTTTCTTGCCCCTGATGTCAGAAGCCCCCATAAAACCAAAAAGGTGTCCCAAGGGAAACACAAATACACCAGAAAGGTAGAGGAAAAGGAAACACAGTAACACAGTAAGCAAATAGAAACAAAAGGGGTCTGGAGGGAGGGAAACACCGACTGCAACAGTGAAGACACTCGAACATCTACATTTATGGTAGGTATACACAACTGTACTATGTTCTTCGTGTTTCACTGTTGCAGTCATAACTGTATGGTAGAATCCCAAAGCTGAGAATACGGGAGGAGGTTATGAAGTAGAAGGAGCAGCTAGAAGACCCTGCAAAACAGCAGAGGCAAAGCCTGCCCTAGTCTTAGAGTACAAAGGGAGGTTATAGTGCTTGGAAAAAGTATGCACAGAACTCCAAGTGGCAGCCTCCAGAATGTCCTTGGTAGGAACTCCTCTGAGAAAGGCTGCTGAAGTGGCAGCTGCTCTAGTAGAATGAGTCCTGACGGTACCTGAAATCTGTTTTCCATGAAGAGAGTAACAATATCTTATTCCATGAGCAATCCATTTGGAAATAGTTTGCTTAGAAATGGCTTTACCAAGAGAGCTGGAAGCAAAAGAAATAAGCAATTGATCTGATTTTCTGAAACTTTTAGTTTTGTCCAGGTAAAAACGTAGCTGCCTGTGTACGTTCAATGAATGCAAAATCTTTTCCCCCTTATTTTGGGGTTTTGGAAAAAAGGTAGGAAGGTGAATGGTCTGATTTAGAGCCACTCTAGAAACAACCTTAGGCATAAACGTAGGATTGGTCCTCAAGGAAACTCTGTCCTGATGGAAAAAGAGGTATGGTTCCACGGCCATGAGGGCTTGTAACTCAGACACCCTTCTGGCAGAAGTCAAGGCCAACAAGATAGCTGTCTTCCAGGATAAGAACTTAATGTCCGCAGAGGCAGCAGGCTCAAAAGGAGGCAAAGTAAGCTTTTCCAAGACATAGTTGAGATCCCAAGGAGGGACAGGAGGACTTCTAGGAGGTTTTAAATTATTAGCCCCTCTCAGAAATTGTCTGACCAACTGGTGGGAAAAAATGGGAGGATCACAATTGAAATGAGCTGAAATAGCAGAAGCATGAATTTTAATGGAAGAAAATGAAAGACCTTTAAGCAAAAGGTCTGAGAGATAAAGTAAAATAGATGAGATATCAGGTATTAGAGGGTCAGATCCACGATCCTGCATCCAAATACAAAATCTTTTCCATTTAGAAGCATAAGATTTCCTTGTACTAGGACGCCTAGCTTCCAAAAGAACATCCAAAACTTGTTTAGGAAGAGAAGAAGGAATCAATTGCCTTTGATGAGCCAAGCTGCTAGACAGAGAGTCTTGATTTGAGAGTGAAATACCTGACCCTGATGCTGGGACAGTAGAGAATGGGTCAGAGGAAGACTCCAAGGAGGGGCCGAGGAAAGGTGCAGTAGAGTAGGGTACCAAAACTGACGCCAATTTGGAGCTATCAAAATGATCAGTCTGGGTTTGTCTAGCTTTATCTTTAGCAATACCCGAGGCAGAAGAGGAAGAGGAGGGAAAGCATATCCCGAAAGATTCCTCCAGCTGAAGGACAGGGCATCCACTTTCCAAGCTGTCTTGTGGAAGGACCTGGTGCAAAAGAGAGGCAACTGATGGTTGAAATGGGAAGCAAACAGATCTATCTGAGGACAGCCCCAAACTGCAGTTATTTTGTTGAATAAGTTGGGGTCCAACATCCATTTGTGAGGATCCAAAATGTTTCTGCTTAAGCTAACAGATTTTGTTTTCCTGGAATGAATTGTGCCTGTAGATCCAGATTCAAATTTAGGGCTGTATCCCATAAGGTCATGGCAAGTCTGCAAAGGGGGTAAGAGTGAGAAGCCCCCTTGCTTGTTTATGTACCACATGACTGTGGTATTGTCTGTTCGAATTAGCAGAGGTCCTGGCTTTAAAACAGTCTGGAAGGCTAGAAGAGCATTTTGGACTGCTAACATTTCTTTCAAGTTGATGTGCCATAGAAGGTGTCTGTTTGTCCAAGAACCCTGTTGGCATTTGTCTAGAAAATGAGCTCCCCATGCATAATCCGAGGCGTCCGTGGTTATGATCAGAGTAGGTTGAAGTAGACGAAAGGGCTTGCCTTCGTTCAAAACACACGCCCTGGTCCACCAAAGGAATTCCTTCTGGAGGCAGGGAATCAGTGGAATCATTGTATCCAGACTGTGGCAATGTTGAGACCATACACTCTTTAGGTACCATTGAAGTTTCCTCATGTGAAGCCTCACATTTGGAATCAACAGGATGCAAGAGGCCATGTAGCCCAGAGCCTGCAGGAATTTCCTTGCAGTGAGCTGAGTCAATGCTGCCAAGGTCTTGAAGATTGAAGCCAGCTGTAACTGTTTTTCTGGAGTGAGGAAGGCCTTCTGTAAACTTGTGTCCAAAAGAGCTCCCAAGAAGGTCATTCGTTGAGAAGGAATCAAATGTGACTTTTTTGTGTTCACTGAGAATCCCAGTAGTAGGAGAAGTCGTTGAACAAAATGTAGGTGTTGAAGTAGAAGGTCTTTGCTGTCTTCCTGAATTAAACAGTCGTCCAAGTAGGGGTAAATCTGAATCCCCTGTAGTCTGCAGTAAGCCACTACTGGAGCCAGGCATTTGGTAAAAACTCTGGGCGCAGTAGATAAGCCAAATGGCAGTACAGAGAATTGGAAGTGTCTCAAGCCTGCCTTGAATCTGAGGTACTTTCTGCAATGTTGCCTTATGGGGACATGTAAGTAAGCCTCTTAAGTCCAATGTTACCATCCAAGCATCTTGTGAGAGTATTGGAAGAAGTTGTTGAAGTGTAAGCATCTTGAATTTTGGGATTTCCAAAAAGGTGTTTAATGTTGAGAGGTCCAGAATAGGTCTCCAGGAGTTTTGTTTTCTTGGGACCAGAAAAAGTCTTGAGTAAAAACCTTTCCCCACCTCTAGAGCTGGAACAGGTTCTATGGCTCTTAAGGCTAATAAAGCGTCCACTTGATTTAAGGCCTCTGTCCATTGATGTTTTGGCAGATCTGGCCAGCCGGAAGGCCTTGGCAGAGTGTGAAAGTGGAATCTGTAACCTTTCAAAATCACGTCAAACACCCATTTGTCCTGGGTAATGTGAGGCCAATTTTGGTAAAAAAGAGAAAGTTTTCCTCCGAGAGGGGCATCCAGGGAAGGAGGACCTGAAGCCCAACAGAGGGAGTCATTGAGTCTGCTTTCTTTGGGTTTGAGATCTGTCTTCTCCCCTTCTAGGTGAAGAAGCAGTCCACTGTCTAGATCTGTAAGAGGCCCGAGCCTGCGCCCGACCTCTGGAGCGTCTATATCTTCCCCCCTTTGAGGCCTGTCAGAGGAGGGAAAAGAGCAATTTTTGGAGGGCCAATTTCTGGAAAATCTAGGAGGCTGTACTTGCAAGAAATCTTTAACAGTCTGCATAGACTTGGCTTTTTCTTCCATCTTTTTAATGACCTCCTCAGCCTTAGACCCAAATAAGACATCCTGCTGAACAGGGGCATCAAGCAATTTTGCCTTAACTTGTTCAGGTAAATTCTGCTCACGAAGCCAAGCATGTTCTCCTGATAACAGTACCAGAGGCAGCCGCCCTGCAAGAAGCCGCTAAGGCATCAAAACCACAATGTAAACTATGTTTGCTAACTTGTTCAGTAGCATGCAACACATCCTGTAATTCCTTGTCCTCGGCACATGCAGGAAAGGAAGAAATCTTTTGTTTTAAAACAGATAAAAGAAACTGTTGATACTTAAACATGTGAAACTGGCAATTTAAAGCTCTAATAGAAAGTGTAGCTGAAGTATAAACCTTTTTGCCCCACCTGTCCAAGGCACGAGAATCCTTTTCAGAGGGGATAGGATTCTTAGAGGAGGCGGCCTTAGCAGCCTTGGAACCCTACAAAATGGTTTCAGGATCAGCAGAAGGGTTCTTGAATAAGAATTGATGGGAATCAGGAACCCTGTAAAATCTATCAGGCTTAGAAGTAGCAGGCGGCATGGAATCAGGATTCAAGTTAGCTTCAGAGAAGGTATCATCCACAATGTCAAGTACAGGAGGAATAGCTAAAGGCCTGTGCTGAGGGAGAAGAAGAAATTCCCGGAGTCTCTTTTTGGAAGCAGAATAATCCTGACCTTCCCAATGAAAATGCTCCCTCATCTCATGCAAGGTTTCCCCAAAAGAGAAATCTTCAGGGGGAGAGGCAGAGGGAACAGAATCCTCAGCATCTGAATCCTCATAAGGAGGAAAAGAGTAATCCTGATCAGAGGAAGAAACAGAAGATACAGAAGCCTGATCAGAGGAATCATAAGGGATATCCTGTCTAGGCCTTTTGTCAGGAGGAGTGTGAGAGCTCCTAATCATAGTTAATAAATCCTCAGCCATCCGAAGTAATTGCTTCCGAGTCTTAGGAGTTGAATCCGAAGAAGCTTGAGCAGAAAGTCTGGGTTTAACAGGAGTCTTTGACTTAGCTTTTGTTTTTGTGGAAATAGTAATGTGTGAAGACCTGAAGACCCCCTCAGAAGCCGGTACCTGTACAGCGGTTCCGGACCCATCTGAAGGAGCGACGTCCGAAGGTCCTGCAGCAGACAAATTACTAGGCCTAGTTGGCTCACCATGTGAGTCCGTGTCAGCCACCGGTTCTGAAGTGGCGGATGACAGGGGCTGCAAAAGCGCCTCACTGACGACCGCTGAACCCGAAGCTGGCTCCGGCTGCAAAGAATCCTGTTTGGACCTCGGAGGCCTGTCCTTGTCTTTGTGCTTCTTCTGTAATCCGGTAGTCGGCAAGGTATCTGACGACATTCTATAATTAAATCGTCTACCGAAGTAATTCAAGGCCCAATCGTACCTGCGCTTGATAGTGCGATAATTAAACCTGGCACAGAACCGACAAGAAACGTCGTGGTCAGGGCCTAAGCAAGGTAGACAGTAAGAGTGGAAATCTTTATGAGGTATTTGTTTTCCACACGCTACACAATTATTAACTTTTTCTGACATCGGATGAGCAAGAAAAAGTTTCCCCAATGGGGTACTTAGCTTTGAGAAGAGAAGTAGAAAACTTCGGACCGACGACAATCACACCACGCTGTCTTGAAAACGCCAACCAACAACAAGCGAACTGCTTTGCACCGCACGGCAAGAAAGACTGGAGAAGATGGCGTCGGCTGTCAGCTTTATACCCATACGCTCTGACGTCAGGGTTCTGGCTGAAACAGCCGACGCCGGACCCAGACTTTGATATTCTGGCCGACCTCGGGCTGCCTGCCGGCAGGAGTACCCTATAGTTATGACTGCAACAGTGAAACACGAAGAACATCTGGTTTCCTTGGTGGTATGATATGAAGGACCCCTTTTAAGAAGGGTTTAACTTCCAACCTGGAAGCTAAATGGAAAGACACAGTCAGACATTCAGAAATGGCAGAAGGATGGGTTTTAACTGAGGAGTAAGACAGCCCACTCTTTGTTAACCCACACAGATGGGTCAGGACCACTGAAACATCCACTAACATTGGCTGTAAATCCTTGTTTAGACACCAGATGGAAAACCACTTCCATTTGGAAATGTAGGATTTCCTTGTTGTGGGTTTTCTGGCCTCCTGCAGAACTTGGAGCACATCATCAGAAAACAGGTGTCTTAAGGGAATCAAAACCCTATCACCCATAGAGTCAGATTTAGAGTTGGCATCTGTGGATATACTAGAGTTCCCTTGTCCTGTGTGAGTAGGTCCATTCTGTGGGGTAAACTTGTGGTGACTGCCCTTGGCTAAATGCAGGAGAAAGGGGATCCAATGCTGTCTTGGCCAAAAGGGGGTCACCAGCAAGATTTCTGGTTGCTCCTGCTGGATTTTCAGCAGGACCTTTTGGAGAAGTGCAAAGGGGGGAAATGAAAAGAGAAACATCCCCTTCCAAGAGAGGGACAGTGCCCACCTCTATGCCAAGGGATCGGGCACAAAACTTGAGAAGTTGTCTGTTCATGGAGGGGGGGGGCAAAAGAATCTATATGAGATATACCACATTGACGGACCATGTCCAGAAACACATCCCTGTGTAACATCCAATCATGGGATTGAGACATGGGCCTGCTGAGTGCGTCTGCCACAACATTCTGAGTCAAGAGAACGTAGATAGCCTGAAGGGAGAGTTGACTCTGTAAGGCTAACTCCGAGGCCTGTAAAGACAGCCTGCACAAGAGGTAAGACTTTGTCTCTCCCTGTTTGTTGACATACCAGAGGACCATGGTATTGTCTGTGAACCACCTTAGAACCCCTGGAGAAAGCATAGACTTGAAAATTTGGAGGGTGAAAATCAAGGCCCTCATCTCCTTTACAATGATGTGCTCCCTTTGTTTGGAGACCAGACATCTCTGGCCTTCCAGGATTCCAGTGCTGCTCCCCATCCTGAGGCTGAAACATCCATGCACAGCTCCAGAGTGGGGGGAGGTGGTTGTAAGGGTACATCTGGGTTCCATGCAACCTTATGTATCTACCTGTTTAACTCCTTTTTCAAGCAAGGCAGGAGTGGGATAAACTCCAGGGGATGAGAGTGTTGCACCCAAACTACCCTCAAGAACCATTAGAATGTTCTCATGTGTAACTTGGCTAAAGGCAGCATGGGGATAGTGGAAGCTATGAACCCCAAGAGGTATAGAAACTCCCTGGCAGTCAGTGATTGGGGAAACAGGAGGTCCTGGAAGTAGGAGGTTAGGGACAGGACCTTTTCTGGAGGGAAGGGGGCTAGCATCCTGTCTGCTTGAATCCTGCAGCCAAGAAAAATGTGATCTTGGGAAGGGATCAGAGCAGATTTCTGATAGCGATCACGAACCCTAGACTCTCTAGGCGAGAGACTGTAAAGGAGAGGTTCTCCTGAAAGATGTCTGGAGACAGGGCCTCGAGAGAAGTAGGTTATCTAGGTAAGGAAAAATCTGTATGCCCTGTAGACTGCAGTAGGTTATGACAGGAGCTATGCACTTTGTGAAGACCCTCGGTGCTGCAGACAGTCCAAAGGGCAAGGCACAGAATTAAAAATGTGAGGAAGCAATAGCAGAGTGAAGAAATTTCCTGAAATGAAGATGAATGGGGATATGAAGGTAGGCATCTTTGATGTCTAATGACACCCTAAAGGCCTGGGGAAGTATAAGAGGAAGAGTAGGTAATGTTAGCATACGAAAGGCAAGAATTTTCAGAGAAGTATTTAGATGAGAAAGGTCTAGAATGGGCTTCCAAGCACCATCCTTCCTGTGAACCAGGAACATTCTGGAGTAAAATCCTTTTCTGACTTGGGAGGATGGCACTTCCTGAATACTGCCTTGAGACAGAAGGCTGGATATTACCTAGGGAAAAAGTTACAATTGCTCTTTTAGAGGTTGTGGAATACCAGTGAAGGGGGGGGGGGGTTTCCACACTATAAAATATCCTTGCCAGATGATGGATAAGACCCAAAAGTCCTGGGTTATCCGATTCCAAGGAGAGAGAGAGATGGAGACAGGTAAGTTGATGAGTCTAGAGGTAGGCAGTCACAGACTACCAGGCTTAGCCTGAAAGGGCTGTTCCTGGGTGGGAGTAGAAGAGGCAGATTTAGGTGGAATTTTTTTCCTAGGATCTCTCTTACCTTTGGAATATTGGGGCCTGGCAGGCTTTCTGACAAAGGTGGTTTTGGTGGGATAATTCCTCTGAAACTTAGGGACAGGGGAAACGAAGATAAGTTTTAGATCTTGCAGCTCCTTGCCCTTCTCTTGTAAAGATTTAAATAGTTCTGCAGCTGAGGTACCAAACAAAGCCTTGTTGTCCAGAGGAGCATCCATAATCTTTGCTTTAATGTAATCAGGCAAAGGTTGGAGACTGAGCCAAGAATACCTCCTCAGGACGGGCCAAGAATACCTCCTCAGGACGGGCCAAGAAGCAGCTGCTCTAGCTGAGGCCTCAACGGCATCATAATTGCACTTAATGGAGTGCCTTGTAACCTGGGATAGTCTTAGTGGGAGAATCAGGGAGCTCAGAAAGTAGCTTTCCTGCATCTGACAGAAGGGCCAAGGAATATTTGGCCATATGAGTTTGATAATTAATTACCCTGATGGCCAAAGTAGCTGAGGTATAGGTCTGTTTCCCTATTCTCTCCATGACTTTGCTCTCCTTATCTGAGGGAAGCAAGGAGGTAGAAAGCAGCATTTTGGATGCCTTGCCTGCAGAGACTGAATGGTAGGCAGGGTCTGCAGAGGGACATTTGAAAAGGAATTTGGATTCCTCGGGTACCTTACAAAATTTATCTGGGCACTTTGGGGCTGGAGGCTGGGAATCAGAGGACACTTTAAAGCAGCTGCAAAGGCATCTAAGAAGATCGGCAGAACAGGGGGGGATGACAGATGAAGAAGGGGAATTCACAATACCTTTTTTTTTGGATGCCAGACACCTGGCAGCAGTCCCACTTGAAGAACTCTCTCATCTTAAGAATAGTTTCCTCAAAGGAGATATCCTCCCCCAGGGGAATCATTTCCATTAGATTCGTCTTCTGGTGAGGCATACCTCAAAGGGGAAGAAATCTGGGCTGAATAAGCCAAAGATTCATCTCCTGATGATTCCACATCCTCTGAGGAAACCTTCTCAGAAGTCCTCTTTAAAGGAGTACAGGGAGAAAATGAAGGGAGAGAGGGAGCAGAGGTCTGACGTACAACCATAAAGGCATTGAACAGGCCTTGGGAAAAGGCCTGCCAATCCGGTGGCTGTTCCTAGGGGGCAGGAGAAACATGTTTAGTTGTCAGGTTTTTCCTTTTTGGGACCTCCATGAGGTGGAAGGTGGATGGGCCAGGCATCAGCCTGCACTCCACAATGTTGGTAGGAACATACTCTTCCACAATGATCAGAGTGATGCCACATGGGCCTTCAGTAACAACAAGCCATGGTCCCCCACCTATGCCAGAGTCAGACACCTGCGATTCCCTCAAGGACGTGCTGGTAGGGTCCTTCACAACCTCCACTCCAGTACCCATTGAAGGAACGTCTACCGACTCCAGGACAGCCTCTGGGCCCACATCAGCCTCGGGAGAGACACCCAGTTTAGAGGGAACAGTGGGTAAATCAGGCTGTGGCTTCTTGTCCTTTTTAGTTGGCAGCTTGTCTGAAGGGTCCAACACAGCCTCCATGTCATGCGCAAGATGTTTAAGGTGTTGATTCTCAAGCTAT
Organism: Protopterus annectens; assembly: GCF_019279795.1. Classification (NCBI taxonomy): domain Eukaryota; kingdom Metazoa; phylum Chordata; order Ceratodontiformes; family Protopteridae; genus Protopterus; species Protopterus annectens. The sequence continues at coordinate 543,852,118 of NC_056744.1, forward strand.
ATCTTCAGGGAAGCTAACCGGCTACAAAGGGTTTTGGGTACAAAGGCCTTACAGATAGCACAGGCAGTATGGTCGTGGTCTGGGCCTAGGCAAAACAAGCAAAGGTTGTGACAGTTCTTATGTGGAATCTGCCTTCTGCTCTGACACTTGCCCTTCCCTAGCTGACATGTAATCCCAGCAAAACGCAGTAGCCAAAATATTAAAGAAAAGACCTCAGAGTACTTATCTGAACCAATGTTTGCAACTTGTCTGACGAGTGACCATCGCAGCAGGCGACTGGACAGGTGGCATAAAAGTTCTGAGGTTAGTACTTGCTGACATCTGCTTTATACCAAACATCTCTTTATGGCCGATGTACTTTGCTGATGTGCGGCATTGCACATACTGCACAGTAGTAACAGACTTTGGTATACTGGCCGGACATATGAGTCAGCTGGTGGCGGACTCACTCATGTTATGAATACTGTAGCATATGAATAGAAGGATATCTACAGTTCACAGCCTTAACTCACTGCTAGACTAAGATGAAGACAGGCTAAAACCACAGGAAGTCAAACTATCAGAAAAAATGCACACATGTAGAATAGTACCCACAGGATTTTTCAGTACACTTATGCTTTTCACACTGTACAGTACAGTGAAAGAAAACAAGCTATTCACCACAACAGATCTTTGATGGTATATTTTGTAGAAGAGGAAAATCAGTTAAAATTCTATCCAGTTGTATCTAGTGACATTTTCATATTCCCAGCAGCAAACCCTTCTGATGTTACCACCCACTTATTTCACCATTATGAAATGAGTGGTGCCTTCAAGTGCTCCTTTATTGCGTGACCTCATCATTTCTATTAACCTACTGATTGACAAATCATTATTACCTTGAACCTATAGATGTGATAAATGACCAAGATAAGGAAAATTTACTCTTTTAATGACAATAAAGAGGCAAAAAGTAGTTATGTGGATTGTGAATCAAACTGCATTTCAAAAGACAGCTGAAAGATCAGTCATTATGATGAATATGTCAGTGTTCTGAATCACCCATTAAAATCCCTCTTGCAGTATAACAAAAATCATGGGGCAGAAGAATCCAAATAAATAATTATAAAGAAACACTTCCTATGATAAGAAGCACTGAAGAATAGATCAGATGTGGTGTTCCTATTGGAAACCATTTCAAGTATGTCATTTTCATAAATGTGTACATTAGATCTAAATAAAGCCAGAAAGGAACTTACCAACAGCACATCAAGGAAGGCCAGTGACACAACCACAGCTGAAACTCAGTGAGCCTTAATCACCTATCATAAATGCTTGCCACATAATTATAAAATACACATTTTTATCCAATTAGCAACCCCCTACTGGGTAACCTGATGATGCTCTTTTTCATTCACAAAAGGATGCATGAAACTAGTACTTTTACAATGGGATCATGCTCTCTGTATGGAACATACCACCCACGTTCAAACATCCAGACAATGAAGTAACCTTTACTCTTTCCTTAAGAGAGATGAGCAGGCAGTGGTGTACAGGGACCAAGCACTCCCAATGGCCCAGGAGACCCGATTTTGTTGTGGTCAACATAGAGATGGAAGCAGTCAACAGCACAACCACTTAGGATACCCTTGGGTTCCATGCAGCCTCAGCCATAGAACACCGACAATACTGAGGCTGTAGGATAGGCTTGTAGACACAGCAATGGATGGGGGCACAGGGGTAAGCCAGAAAGAATGAAGCAGAAATGGGGAGAAAAAGGATAAACAGGAAGTTAACATGTTGGTTTGGTTCAAACTAGTGACTGATGATACTTTCAAAAACATTCTTAACGAACCTAAGACTTCTTCTGAAAGTTAACCAATTTTTATGAGAACTAGAGACTCTATAAAAGAAAAACTCACAATTCTAAACATTCCTTGGCACACAAAATGCAAAAATTTCTAAAGGGGGTGGGGGTCAAGAAATTACTCTGAATCACATGTAGCCATTAATTCAAAGGAACTGATGTAAATATTTCTGACAAAAATCTAGATAAGGCAGTACAAAGTAGTTAATGGGTAAATGTAGCTGAAAGTCACCTCTCAGATACAATTTTCTCTAGCAAAAAGTTAACAGTTCTAACCATTACAGAAAAACTGGGAGGCAACAAAGACCCAAAAGTGGACTGTGCCAAATTTACGATTCACATAAAACTATTACGTTATGCAATAGAGAGAGTTTTGTTGCCCAAAAAGGCAAGCCTCAGATTTTCCAAGTGGACAGTGTTAGGTATGTTAGTAAAGTTGAGTACTGGGAACATGCCTTTAAATGCAAATGAGATATCTATAGTAATTTACATGTTGTGTAGTACACATGAATTACAAGCCTCTCCCCCAAGACAGGACCGTGTTAGAACAGAAAGTACAGTTGCACAACTCCTACTAACCTGTAACAGTAGATATTAGATTTTCACACTACCTCAGAGACATACATGTTCTGTGCCAGCACAGTTCTTCACTGGCAACCTTCTAGAGTTCAGAATTCCCTACTCTTACTCCCTGTTATAGGGGATTGGCTAAGCCCCTCCCGGGGGAGGGTCACCCAGTCACAGAAGTCAGCTGTCCAGAATTTTAGTCCAAGCATGAAGAACCAAAAAGCACCAGAAGCAAGAACTGCCTGAAATCAACCAATCTGCAGCAAAAACAAATAACCAAAGTCAACCAACACAAGGTTGGATGCCATCAAACTATATTTTATATATCTAGATATGAAAATAAAGGGAATGGTTGGCGGATGCTGCCACTGAGGAAGTGTGAAAAATCGAACATGTACTGTGTAACAGGCAAGTGGGACTTGCATAAATGTACTAGGTTTATTATTCCAACGGTCTCTGTGGCATATGGGTAGATTTCCCACAGCTTTCTCTAACTGGGAAGAGGAAGGATAACAATCCAGGAGCCCCTGTAGAACTGTCCTCACAAAGGCTGCTCTGGGACTTGAGAAAGAATCCATGCTGAAGTGGTTTGTAAAGCTATGAACAAAGGATCAGGTTTGCTTCCCTTAGAATATTTTCACAATCCATCCACTCCCTTCTTATAGGACACCAAAAGAGGATAAAGCCCTGGTGGAATGTGCCTTAACCTTGCCTGGAATAGATTTGCTATGGTGGATATAACAAAAAAAAAACAAAAAAAAAAAAAAAAACAGCCGATGACAAGCAATCATCTGCTTAGAGACAGGTTGACCCTTCTTAGCCCCAGAATAGGAAATAAACAGCTGTTCAGCCTTCAGGTCTCCTAACAGACTTTTTTGACTTAGCTGGAGGAGGCTGTGACTGCCTTCTAACAAACACTGGCATAGAAGGATTGTTCCTTTGGAATTTTGGTACAGGGAAGACCAGGATGCGTTTCAGTTCCTGCATCTCTTTTTCCTTTCTCTTGTAAGGTTTTGAACAATTCTGCAGCAGCGGGGCCAAACAGTGCTGAATTGTCTTGGGGGGGGGGGGGTCCATGAGTTTGGATTTAATGTCCTCTGGTATAGGTTGTAGCCTTAGCCAAGCAATTCTTCTCAGGACCGAGCTTGTGGCAGCTGCCCTAGCTGAAGGCTCCAAAGCATTGTACATTTTATGGAGTGTCGGGCCACTTGATAGGAAGTTCCAATCAGGAATGATGCCAAAGATTTATTCTCAGAGTCTGGCACATCAGAAATAATCTTTGAAAGTTGGGACATGGGACACGAGTCCCAAGGTATATTTAGTCATGTGTGTCTGACAATTTATAGCCATAACAGCGAGGGTGGTAGAAGTGTATACTTTTTTGCCCAACCTGTCCATATGGCTGCTGTCTCTGGCAGAGGGAAGCAGGGTGATTGAGGGAAGCAACCTAGAGGCCTTATCAGAAGACAAAGTGATGACAGAAGGGTCAGGAGAAGGGGCTTTGAACAAGAACTTACAGTCCTCAGGTACCTTGTAAAATCTGTCTGGTTTCTTAGGTGCGGGAGGCTGAGAGTCTGGGGCTTTACTGGAAGATGCAAAAGCATCTAAGATGGCAGGTAGGACTGAAGGAATAGGTGAGTGACTAAGTGTCTACCTGAAGTAGTCTGTAGTACTTTTTTTGGACCTCAGACATCTGACAGCTGTCCCATTTGAAATGCTCCCTCATCTTACCTAAAGTCTCAATGAAGGTAAATTTCCTCCATTGTAGCCCTCCTCCAGGGAAGTGTAATCAAGTGGGGAGGGGATCAGAGATCAGTTAGTTAAGAATTAATCCTCTGAATACTTTTCCTTCTTGGAGAAGCCACTCCCTGACTCTTTCCTGGGGAGAGGTAACCCAGGATGTGGCTGGGACTGAAACCCCAGGAAGAGGTCTAAGAGACATGAGGGCATTAAAAATACCCTGTGTAAAAATTTCCAGTCCTGAAGTGGATTAGAGGGTTGCCATAAATGCTTCACTTTTTGATTCTTTTTATCATGTGGTTCCACTCTATGTAGGGTCGGTGGACCGGACGTAGGCCTGGTTTCTATTATGTCAGAATCCACGTCATCCCTAACTAAAATTTGGGAGACTCCCCTAGGGTCCTCTGTGATCACAAGTCTAGGCTCACCCTGGACATCCATACTTGATACCTTTGTTACCTCTAAAGACGTGCTATCATCCTGGTCCAAGGCGGCCTCCGTTACTGGCTTGGCCTGTGGATCGGAATTAGAGGCCGAGCATTTCTCTGTGCTACCAACTGCCTCAGGAGAGACGTCCACCACCGGAGATGCAGCAGAATTTTCAAACCTAGGCTTCTTGGCCTTCTGTTTCACAAGTGACTCTGCCTCATGCCATGTGAAACCCTCCGTAGCTCTCTTTGCAAGGAGATTCACATGTTGATTCTCTAAATAAATGGAAAGGAAGCTAACCTACTTCTCAAAATTTTAGAGACAAAGGGCTGGAAGATTGAACAAGATCTGCAGTCGTGGGCATGGCCAGGACAAAAGGCACTTCTGGTGGTTGTCTTTATGTGGAATCTGACATCCACAAGAACATTTGCCTATCTTGGATGACACTAAACCTTATCTGAAATGTTGAGACGATAACCACTTCAGCGAGCGTACGTATGGGTGAAGTGTCAAGACTGGCAGCAAAGAAGTTTTGAGGAGGGTGCATGCATGCATACGTCACTTTTGTGGCCAATGTCCAACAGCAGCCAAGTGCGATGTACCACTCACCCCTAATAGTAAAAGTCTTTTGAATACTGGCTAAAGTCGGGTTGCTGTAGCAGGCAACTTCCTCAAGTTAAGAATACTCCAATAGAGGAATAGAAGAATAGAAGGACATCTCTGGTTTCAGAAATTCCTGCATGTGTAACTGGCTCTAACAGATGCACGTGCTGGGATGAATTTTTTTTTTTTTTTCTCTCCAAGTACTGTTAAATGTTTCTCAACAGTAAAATGTTCAGCCCAGCACGTGCATCTGCCACAAGGCCTAGATTCTTGAGAAACTCTCTCTCTCTTGTGATGGCAGCTTTTTGAAGAGAGAAATCCCTAAAAATATTTTGATAAATCAGCATTTTGTCTGTTAGAAAGGCCATTATTTTTCCTCTGTTTATCATACATAATACGACAGGACTTCTGTAGGTTCAACATGAAGCCCAGGTGAGTTAGAATGACCGACACCTTGTCTAACTATTCTAAACACTTGAAAACAGACTCCACACAAACTCAACAAAAGTCATCTAAACAAGGGAAAAAGTGGATGCCCCAAGTCCTGCAGCAAGCAACCACTGGAGCAGGCACTTATAATATATATATATATCACAATGTGAGCCAGAAACAACAAATCTCTGATATTTCTCGAAGCTGGAAACAACTGGAATGCAACAAGCATCTTTCAGATCTAAACTCACCATGACACACTGGTCTGGAAGAAGGGGTAGGACCATCTGCAGGGTGAGTATTTTGAATGTAGGTACTATCAGAAAGGTATTTAGGTAAGACAAATCTAACACTGGTCTCCATGACAACACCTTTTTGCATACCAAAGAGATTTTGGAGTAAAACCCTTTTCCTTTTTGTGGCGCAGGAACTGGTTCATTAACCCCTACTTGCAATATAAGAAAGAGAAACAGACAGAGCAGATCTGGCTGGACTGGCTGGTCTGGGGGGGAGGGGGGTCCTCCCATGAAGGGATAAAGATTTTCTGTCCACTGCCAAGAGTTATCTTCCCTGAATTATTCTTGGCACCTATTCATTTAAAACCATTTGCGGCTAGGCTGCTAGGTTGAAGCCTGGGGAAAGGGAAAGAGAGACAAGGCAGAGGATGCTATCTTCTTGTCATAGTTATTCTTTATTTTGTTTATTCTGCCCTTTGAAGTTGGACACCTTGTTAGTGCAGAAACTGGGAATATGACATTCTAGAAACTGCACACACCACTTTTCCTCTATCATCCCACTTTTGAGAATTTGGATAGCAGCACCACGATCAAATACTAATTCAGAATTTAAAGGATCATTTTAAAATTTCATTTTTTTAAATCCTCTGGAAAATTCTGGCAATGTAACCATGCATACTTTCTCAATACAAATGAAGCAGCTCCACTAGAAGTGGTGTGCGCACCTTCCAAGGCACTTCCTAAAACGTACTTTGAAACCAGAGTCACAGTAGAAAATCTCTGTTCAGCAGCAAAGCCATCTAAACTGTAAGCACAATACAAAATAAACCTCCACATAAAGCTTAGATAATTTAGAATTCTAAAGACTAAATTACTAGACTCAGCCAACGTTCTTCCTTGAGATCCTAAACCTCTGAATTTTGTTTATCTGGGGTGTAGTCTTAAAAGCAGCCAAGGACATCATCTTAGAGTTGGGAGCTTCCCTGTGCCTAGCTTGGACGTCTGTGACTACAAGACCTTTGGAATGCATCTATGTTTCCCCTGTGTTCGCGTGGGTTTCCTCCGGGTACTCCGGTTTCCTCCCACATTCCAAAGACATGCATCTGGAGCATTTCTCCCCGGGCCTCCGCTGAAAACAGGCTCTGTTGAACTTAGTCGGACATTCCCGGTCAACAAATGTTAAATAAAAAATAAAATAAAAATAAATAAATCTAAAGCCATCCGTGGACCTATAAGGCTGATAAGCATTTGTTTTTGTTTTTTGCACTTGCTCTATCTCAGTGTACGGTAACAGTTCTGTGCAGCATTTATTGATTTACTTGAATTTATCACTGTTTTTCAGTTTGCGCTTGTTAAATAAATGCCATCTGTTTGTTACCATACTGCTCTTAAGTTGTTTAACAGTATCCTGATAGTTCCTAACATTTTCTGATACTGCAAAATCTGTTGCGGGTTTACCACAGTTCTCTAGAGTTTGCCAAAATACTTCTAAGATTTGCACGTTTTTCTGTGTTTGTAGAGGTTTTCCTATGTTTGTGCAGATTTTTCTGTATTTGGGAAAATTTCTCAGGGTCTGAACTTGATTCCTGATACTGCAGGAATTCTGACTTTTGTTGTAAAGCATTTGTTTCTGCACTTGAGCTCAAAACCAGTTTGTTTTACATTGTGGGTTTTATTCTGCACTCTGGTAGGAGCAGTGGGCTGACTCAATCCATAAGAGTTTGGAACTACTGGCAAAAGGCTTATTGTGTTTATCTGATGGCCTGAGGGCTTAAATGTGTAAAAGTCTTTCATCCTGCTAGTATAAAAGCCTCTTGTTTGTGCATCATGCAAAAGCAGTTAGCTGTGCCTTGTACTTACGCAAACCTTCAGTTTAAAATTTTCTACAGGAAACTCTCTACACAGTTGCCCACTCTTCATAGCTGCTCTGCCAGTCTGCGCAGAGGGCAGCACCTCTACAGGTCATCCTACAGTATACTACTAAACACTCTCACTTAAACCTTTAAGTGACTCTCCCCCACTCCTTCCCATCTACTAAGGATCTGGTATAATGGACAGGCACTTCCCTGTCATCTGTTTCTGGCCTGGTGGATATGGGCATCCTGAGGTAGTATAGTAACTGCCTCATATTCACTGACAACCAGTCATTTGAGAGATGTAGATACATAATGTCATTAAAGGCAAAGTTCTCACATGCATACATGACAAATGCAAACCACTACCAACACTAAGGAACACGCAGACTCATGTATGCTGAGGAACTTGCATGTAATCTATCCAAACCTCCAAGACCTCCTAAAAGCATCTCCCAGTGGCCTGGCGCACACTCAAAAAAGACAGCGCCTCACACAACACAACTCTGAAAATTTTAGAAACCTTGCATCCAAGCCCATGAGTCTACAAACTACACAGCCAAACATTCTATTTATTGGGGATTCCATTATAAGACATACTGATTTCCCCTTTACCAGACTAAACAAGGAGAAGATCAGAGTGAGCTGTCTGTCTGGAGCCAGGATCCACAAGATCAAGCATGCACTTGGGTCTTAGTACCAGTATGACATGGTCATAGTCCATGTTGGCGTAAATGGTGTAAGACATACCCTCACTGGACTATACGAAGATTACATGAGGGAGGTCCGTGAATACGTGTCCCAGGCGGGTATGAATCGAGCCTTAAGTAACAGCTTACCTTCACCAATGACAATGTCACAGTACCAGCAAAAAAAATGATAGACTTCAATTGGCTTAGTTTCTGGTATAACAATAAGAGAATTCAATAAATGTCAGGCTGGGGAGACATGATCGACAACCACAATGTTTTGCCAGTGATGGTTTGCACTTATCACAACGTGGCTTTCAGACTCTGGCAAAAACTTTAGCTAACTCCAAAGTGCCTTTTTTAGGCTGTGTCAAGTTGTTAAACCCTCCAACATAACAAAAATCACTAACAACCACCTAAAGGTACAGCTGCTCAACACTAGGAGTTTAAAAAAAAAAAAATACTGCACTCCTTGGAACCACTCCTCACCCTGGAGAATGCAAACATATGTGCAGTTATGGAAACCTGGTTCAGAACCATGCAGGGCATCCTGGCTATTAAAGGCTACAATGCCTTTAATATGTTTCAGTGCTCAAAGGACAAGTACACTACTAGACTAGCAGGCATGAGATTCAAGCTGCTGTACCCAGCTATTTTCAGAATATTCTTTCCTGGAGGAACAAAATCAGTTTTTAATGCAGAGCATGCTAAGGAGGAAATACAAAAGTTTGCCCAACAAAAAGTGAGTTATAAAACACAAACTCCAAACTTGTAACCAATAGACAACCAAAACTGTCAAGGACAATATGAGCCAGCCAGACAAATTTATTAGCAGCATCCAAAACATAAAACACACGTTAACCCAGATTTCGTCCTCGTGGTAAGGACTTCTTCAGAACCCTTATAATCAGAATTATAAAACAGAAGGAAGTTCTGATTCATGTTCTACTTGTAATAAAGATCACGGAGAGACTGTGCCAGTGAAACTTAAACAGGAGCGGATTAGAAGAACTGGGAGTACGTTGGAAATGCAGCAGAGGCTGAATTTGGGAGATGGAGATCAACAGGAGTAAAACAAGCAACTCGGAAGCTGACAAATAAATGTGGTATTAAAAAGTATTAATTATGTTTGTGAAGCATTGCATAACAAGAAAACCTGTAACAAGGGAGCCAGAACCATAGAGCGTGGGGGGAGGAGCACCCCCCACATACACTTTTACAGCTGCAAGACCATGGTGGCAGCATCTTCTACGGTCCCATACGTCTATGCGCGTGCATGTTCCTGCTGCCCATGCAATTTTAAAATACATTACAGTATAATTTCTGCTCACATCTGCTGCCTGATTGCCCAAGTGTTTTTGCTACTTCCAGGTACCGATTGCCCAAGTGTTTTGCTTGCTTTTATGCTGATTATTGTGTGTGTGTGTGTGTGTGTGTGTGTGTGTGTGTGTGTGTGTGTGTGTGTGTGTGTGTGTGTGTGTGTGTGTGTGTGTAAAATGCCCCAATTAGGTATACCTGGTGGTTAGTGTTACTCAGGCTCAAACCCTGTACCTTAGATACAAGAAACAGGAGCCTGAATTCTCTACCCATACCACCACTTGAGATTCAAGGTGTTGAGTCCACAGCTTTCAACTCTCCAGATTCTCACAGAATATTTGGCTCATATTTTTGGTCTGTTCCTTTTAAAATGTGTAGTTTTCTGGCAAATCAACTAAATAATGATAGCCCTTTAAGTTTCAGTCTTCCTGTCTTTCAGGAAACACGTGGTTAACAAAAACGTGGTTGATCTTAGAGTGTTTTATTGGATTATTAGACTAAATGCTGCTGTTGAACCAGGGTTAAATTATCATATTTCCCTGGTTCCTGTTCTAAGAAAAAGAGCTTTAAACATCTGAATTTTTATTGTATTTTGTATATTATTTTTAATAATGTAAAATTCAACACTTTCTAAAATTTTTTGTGTGTATATTTAAAGTACAAAGGTTTTTAGTGTTTTAGTGTCTATGTCTTTAAAATTGTGGGAAAAAATTGATTGTTTCATTGCATATAAAGGGTGTTGACTTGGAGCAATGTCCCCAAGGTGTATACTGGGGAAGAAAGTGGTTAACAATAAAGAGACTGGAGTAACATACTCTTTTTGAGCATTTTGTTTTATGAGATGGGATTATGGTGCATTACTTGCTCATAGTGGTACCTTTAAAATGTGTCCCTGGTTTTGGGCCTTTGCCACCCCCCCCCCATACATTTTAGCTTTTTCCAAATTTCTTGTGCTGCAAAAGCGTGAAGTGGATTTTACAAACAGCTGAGAGCTTCAGGGGAAGAGAGGTTTAGTGCTGATTATGCCAAGTCTGTTTGCATTGTTAGTAGCACAACAGGTAGTGTACTTGCTTTTCATACAGAAGGATGCGGGTTCAACTCCCACAATATGCAGATGGATTGCTGATACTGTACTGTATTGTACTTTAAAGGGAGTTGATGCTGCAGTCCTGTGAATGTCCTTTAGAGGAGTGATCTAGTAACTAACTATGAACCTGTTATCAGTTTGCTATCCGCTCTCTATTGCAATATTATTAGCTTATTCTTTTAATGTAATATAGGCAATTCTTCAAGGGCAACAGGCACTTTATTTGAAGATGGCACAATGAAATATAAAATTGTTTGCTAGAATTATTTAGATGACTGACTTCTGCAGAGATTGTAATGACAGAAGTTTGAGAAGACTTTTAAGATGGAAATGTTCTGAATTGGGCAGTTTTGTCACTATTGGTTCACAAATTTTGTTTCATTGCTTACTGGAAAAATGTTCAAAACAATAAATTTAAAATACGCTCCAACAAGTATGCTGTATTACACAAGAAATATAATTTAGCACAATCAGGAAGGTGAATCAGAGAACCCACACATGTATGCATGGCCCTAAAATGTGTAAGGAGCCTATGGTTTGAAAACAGTTCAGAGGTAAGCTTAGTCCTCTCCACTGGCCAGATGCAAAACAAATGCGGGTTTTCATGCCGTTTCAATGAATGTGAGTTTCAAGGGCAGACAAGTTTACTGCTCATGCTAAATCTGTTTTCCTTGTGAGACTGTACTGTTTCTTTAGCAAATGGCCATCACTGTCTGTGCTATTTTATTTCAATATCTGTAAGCATTATAGAAGTAAATAAGAAAACAGTATGCACACTGACAGGCTTGAACGGTGTTTATGGTAATTGAGGAGAAATAGCCAAGTAATGGAACACTGGAGTGGCTGTGGGTGGGGGGGGGGGGGCTGCTGCTTCAGCGGTAGGAGGTTGCTGCAGGAGGGGATGCTCTGGGGGGCTCAATCTATTACCCTGCCTAGGGCCCCATTTAACCATGATCCAAGCTCTGGTATTTTGCAGTGATCAGAAGTTGGAATGAAACAATGAAGTGTCAGTTGTAAAAAATAAGAAGCACTTTTCATTCTGTGTTTGACAATGAAGGAAAGAAAGTGCTAATTAGTTTTTATAACTTTGTTTCATTCCACCTTCTGAGAGTTTACAGTTTTCACTTTATGGTTTTCATTATTTTAATAATTCTTAACAGTCATATTGTTGAACATGTCAGTGCAGTTCTATGGATTGTGGACCTCAAGTTACCTCTACAAAGAGACCAGTTAACAATGGTGTCCCCCAGAGTTTGGTGCTGAGACTTTTTCTGTCTGGCATATACGTCTCAAAAAGTAAAAGGAAATACCAAAGGGCTTTGGCCAACTAAGTTTGAGATGACTGCAAGCTAGGAGTAGTTACTGAATCCCTAAATAATTAACATCGCACAGGAAGGTTTGTCCCAAACAATAACTGGTGCCAGAATCATAAACTGAAACTAAACTCAAAAAAATACATCATCTTATCCTTTGGGAAGTCACCTACAGCAGGGAACTGACAAATGGACAATACCCCCTGAGAAATGACCCAGTTGTTTGGCATGTGGGAACTTGTGTGTACAGTGACCTAACTTTTGACCAACAGGTGCCCAGAGTCATAAAGTCTTTCTATATTGCACAGCCTATAATCAAATTGATTGCGACTAGATCTAGAGATGTTAATGTCCTCATTTACAAAGTCCTCATTAAGTCAATCATTTTGTATAATTCCCACTCTGGCATGTATCTGTCCAGACCCATGTAACAACTGGAATACCCACAGAGATATCTTACTAAAAGGATACAAGTCTTAAACAACAGGTCTTGCGTGGACCACCTCAAAGATTTATCACTATACTCAATATCCTACAGAGTGCTTAGAGGTGACCTGTGCCTGGCATACAAGGCATCCTCCCACCCAATACTGATGGACCTACTGAAAATCAGCAAGTCAAATGACATTAGAAATACTCAGTCCAGGTATCTAACTGAATGTTGTGGAGAGATGGATATATATCACAGAGCCAATCGCTCTCCCATAATAGACCATCCATTCAAGTAAAACAAAGCTCATCCCCTGTCCATATTAAAATGCAACTTAGATCTAAGGATTGGTAGTAGAAAATGTACTCAGGGACTGCCCTTCGTACCACTAATGGATAGAGGCAGTTCCTAAATGCTGCACCTTTTATATGGGTCCCCTCAAATTATCTATGGTATGATCACAGTTATTCTCACTAGGACTAATATACAATTATCAACCATGGGATAGGCAAGACAAATCAGGAAATGTTAATTCAAGCACCAAAAGGAAAATTGGCTAAGCTTAAAATCTCCCTCAAGTGAACCTATACTGTGGTAAACAGCTTTTAAAAATTTGACCTTTTTAGATGACTAAGTGCCCCTCTCACTGTCTGCCCTCAGCCTTCAACAGCTTCCGGTGCCTCTGACCTGGAAATATTGGACTTTGAGTTTGTTAAACTTGCAGGAGACTCTAAAGTATATACCCTACTTCATGCCATTAATGTTTGAAAGAACATTTAGGAGAGGAAAAGAGGAAGGAAAGAGTTAACCAAGTAAAACAAATTTGTGTTCGAAGGAAAGAGTTAACTAAGTAAAACAAATTTGTGTTCTTAATAGTATTATTTTTATAAAGCATGATATAATTTGCATGCTATAAAGTACATTTTTTTCAGTTATTTTTGAGTGTAATGGGGATACTAAGGTAAACAGGTGCCCATGTATTTTTTTTCCTTCTTTCAACTTGTTCAGTTTTAAGAAATGTAGGTACTGCAACATAAAAAAAGAAGAAAAGTCTGGTCAAAAGAGCAGGATACAAGAAAAACTGATGTGCATTGTTCATTCTTGCAAGGGGGAATGACTGGATTAAGGTCCTAAGCTTGATTTGGTAACAAGTTTTAAGGGAAAGTAAATAAATAGGAGCATTGCCTAGCAAATAAGAGCGCTTCTAGAAGCAACCCTGTATCTGGTTCTCATGTCTCTACGAAGACAATCTGATAAAGAGCAATAAAAACAGTATACTTATTTCTTTCAATGGCTAGAGTATAATGTTTTCTGAAATCGTTCAAGTGTTTTCCCAATATGAGACAGTAATAAAGACGAGACAAAATTAGACAGCACTTAGCAAAGGCACAGGCTCTCCTTTGTATCTTAGCATGGATAACCTTCCTTTTAGGTTAACCCAAGTCTGTCTGAGTGTGGCTGTCAGTCTTGGGCAACTGTTCCTATTAGGAAGGTAAAACTTCAATATCTGAATACGTACATAGTTTTGTGTGTTAGTAATACAATATTAGGGGTGTGTGTGTGTTTTGGAGGGCTTTCAATAAAAAAAGTTTTGCAAGATGAGACATGGGCTGAAATGGACACAAGAAACAACTGTATAAAAGATCAACCTGCCAAACAGTGTATGCATATACACAAAAGATGGAACTAAACACTTAAAAAAGATGTTACACATAAAAGGTAGGAATAACTTTTTAATATACTGACACTTTCTATATTACCTTTAAATGTAAATGGTCTTACAGATATAGACAAAAAAGAAAGAATAGTGAACTATATTAAAAATGCAGAGTACAAATAGTTATGCACAGGAGACACGTTTGGAAAGGACTGAACATGTGAATTTGATAAGAAAAGGTTTTTGGGACATTATTCAGGGGAATACCTGGAAAAAAGGAAAACAGGAGTACTTAAATTAATTACAAGAGGAGCTCCAATAGTAACAGAAGAGGATATATTTGTTGTACTAAGGGGCTACTAACAAAGGAAGAGGATTACACTGGCATGCATTTATATTCCACCTAAAACTGCTAAAATGGAGCTTAAATAATCAGAGAGCTTAAGAAAATTTTGGGAGAAATAATCAGCTTTCAGCAGGGAATATTACTTATAGGTGGGGACTAGAATTCGATTTGCAGCAGTGAAGATCTGGGGGCCCAGAAGGAAAAATGTAACAAAGAAGGATAGATTTTTGAAGACATTTATGAAAATATTTGTCACAGAAGACATGAATTCGGTAGTAGGAGTTTGCAGTAAATTTACATATTATTCCCAAAGATACAAAAACTGGTCTAGACTAGACAGGACATACATTTCACACGAAAATGTGCATTTAATTGAAAGTTTTCATATTCACCCAGCAACTATTTTAGATCACGTGCCAATAATAACAAATAAAAATGATACACTGGTGCTTTCCCAACTATCTGTTGAAAAGCAAGGAGTTTAAAGAATAGGTAGTGGAAATTACTCAGGAATTATTAGACAAGACAGAAATTTCTTCTGAAAAAATATAGCTAGGGAGTGGGATAAAATTAAAGTAGAGTTTAAAATATGGTGGAAATGAAAGAAAGAGACATGGTTAAGAAGCAATGACAAAGGTTAAAGTATTGCAGAATGGGGGAATTTCAGAGAACAAGAGCAGCAGCAATCGCAGAATGCAAAACAGAAAATAAGGGATTACCTCAAAATATGCATGAGTTTAGAAAGATTGCTGTTAAGCAACTTTTTTATTTCTGATGCACAAAAAAATTTTTTTAGCACAATGACTTAGGCAACAGAAAGCAGAAAGGGTTGTCGCCAAGTTTAGGGAGCCTATAACAGGGAAGATAAAGGATCCTGTAGAGGTACTAGAAATATTTCGAACATTTTATGAAAGTCTGTATAAAGCAGAGAAATATGGAAATCAAGAAAAGGTACAAATGGAAATGTTTATGGAAGAATTAAATATGCCAAGGCTAGAGATAGATGGGGCTCAATTACTAATTAGGAATGGAGGAGATGAGATAAAAAAAAATGGTGCTGTATAACCAAATCCACAGGAAAGCCCCCAGGAATAGATAGTATTCCTGTGGAAGTATTCCTGTGGAAGTTTGGAAACTAGGAGGGGAAAAACTAATAAAGATTCGGAAGGTTTTGTTTAACAGTATTTTAAGAGGAGAAATACCAACTGGAAGAAAGCGGTGGTGGCTGTAATACCTAAAGAGGGTAAAGACCAGTCTGATAAAGCTTTGTACAGGTCCATTTCTATCTTAAACCATTATTATAAAGTATTTATGTGTATAATGGCTAAAAGAATGGCAAAGGTGATGCCAAAAATTGATAGATATGTTTCAATGTGGTTTTGTGGAGGTAAGGCAAACATCTGACATTAACAGAACACTGATGATCCAGAGGGAAGCAGAATGTAAGAAAATACTACTGTTGTTGGTAGGTCTTGATGCAGAGAAACCTTTTTGACAGAGTAAGCTGGGAGCTTATGAGCAGGGAAATGGAAGCATTTGTATTCTCTGATAAAATTATATAGTTGATTAGAAGGATTTACGAGCGATCAGAGGCAAAAGTGTGTGGATTCCTCTCATAATTTCTGTTTGAGCAGAGGAACCAGGCATGGGCGTCTTCCTTCCCCGTTGGTATGGTAGTCAAGAAAAACTGGGCCTAATTGCAGATGATATTATTTTATACTTGATCATAAAAACCAGAAAAGAACATTTCAGTGTTCTGGAACATTTTGAGACAGTTTCAAATATTTTCAGAAAATAAAATATTAAGCTAAAACAAAGGCAATAGCTGTAAATTATGTACTCAACAAACTGATTCAGCAATATCCATACTTATGAGGATATGATAAAATGAAGTACTATGGATCAAAAATGATTCTGGTGTGGCAGCTAAGGATATGTGGGAAGAGATTAAAAAAGACAATACAAAAACGGAGTAACTGGAAGCTCTGTTTTATGGATAATGATAGCAAGACACAAGGAGTCAAAATCTTCTTTGTCCTTTTAGTTTTACAAAGGTCAGGCATATTTTTGTTGAGGAGACATTGTGGATTAGCAATTAATTAAGAGGTGAAGGATTTTATGTGGGAGGGGAAGACAGCAAGAGTCAAGTGGGATAAGATGAGATGAGATTATTCTTCCAAAAGAACAAGGCAGTCTGGGATACCCGATTTTAAGTAGTATTTCAGAGCTACACAACGTAGCACAATCAGAAACCTATAATTCAAAGTAGAAAGGGATAATGATGATGAAACAGGGAGGAAGCTCAAGAAACAAGAGGAGACTGAGATTTTGGATACAGATCCTTAAGGAGAATAACAATAACCATACAGGATACTATATTCATAAAGCAGCAGCAAGTATTCTAAGAACTAAGCCAACACGGGAATGGAGAAAGGAGATTATGCAGATAATAATGACTGCAATTAGGAATACAGGCAAATAGGTAAGAAGGGGCTGGAGTTTATTGGAGAAAACTGACAAAAGAACCAAGGTATTGCAAGCAAATAATTAGAGGGGTAGTAATAGAATGGGAAGAAGCCAAGAATTTAATTTGGACTGGAGGCTAGATATTGCCTTCCCTATCAAGGATCAATATCAGAATATAGGCAAAGAGAAACAAATAGGGAGGATCCTAGCCTTCCCTATCAAGGATCAATATCAGAATATAGGCAAAGAGAAACAAATAGGGAGGATCCTACATGAAAGACCAACACTGGCAGAGTTTTTGGTAGACTCTAGAACAGAAAAAAGTTATGTACTCACCATAACGTTTCACCTGTGTTGTCCATTTTCATTCAGCCTCAACATAACTCAGCCATTACTACAGCTCTCGAGCTATTCCCTACCCACAATGATCTGGTCTCCGCTCACCTCAGATAATACATATAGCTTGAACAGAGGAAGTATAAACAGAGAACTAGTAAGCAAAAAAAATGGAAAATCAGTGCAGAAAAACAGCCAATAAACAAACCACAAGCACTGAGTAGAGGAAGAGTCGAGCACCGGGCAGCTGAGATATAGAACCAAGTTTATTGTAGGTCACAAAATCCACAAAACGTAAAACGCAAAACAGTCACACAGCGTTTTTCGTCAAATACAACAGACTTCATCAGACAAGAACCTAAAACATAGACTAACACGTATTTTTATAGTGAAGTTAAACAATTCAAATGGCCCAATAACGCAACATCTCATGAATAAATAATGAATAATGCTATGTAGATCTGAAATTTATACCTCAGCATAAATACATGAGTTAAATCCAACCATATATGTATGTAATATATTAGATGTAGTCCCTAGGATAATAATCATAAAACAAGGGATAAAAACACTCAAAAAAGATAAACGGTAAAAAAACATGTATGTACATAGAAATAAATAAGATGTATGAAGCTATCAATCACAGTAATATATAACAAATACTCCCATCTAGTGGTCATATGAGAAAAGGCAGAAGTGGCACAATGAATAAAAAAGTGTTTCCTAGAAATATTCTACAAATAAATAACATTGTATAAATTGATGAAGAAAGGTAATAAAAATATATTTAAAAATAGATTAAAAATTTAATAAATAATGATATCTTAATAACAATGTAAAAATACATAGGTATAAAATGAAGTTAAAATAAGGAAAGGGACAATCACAATCTAGCAGCCCTCAGTAGGGGCAAGGGAAACATTGTCATTTAATCCAGGGAACCTATTGGCTTCAAGAATTATTTGGAACCAAAGAATTAGAGCCAGCAAACAGTGACTGGATGGCATTCCATATTAAATATAAAAGAAAAGAAATGGATCATTAGACTGGGAGGGTTATTCCCCCCCGGGACTTAATGAACATCTTTAGGACTCAGCCAATAGGATGTCTGCTTATTGTATATATACAGCTTTTGTATGTCATGATTTTCTGTACACTGAAGAAGGCTGTGCTTTGCCAGCCAAAACCGGTTAAGGCTGTGCTTTGCCAGCCGAAACCGGTTCTGCTGCAATATGCTGTGATTATGTTTACCTAATACAGATTTTCATTCCAGTCACTGTTTGCTGGCTCTAATTCTTTGGTTCCTGATTGAGTTTGTTTCCTGAGCCGTGCAATTGCCACCGTGCAGGAGGTTTGTTTCTCATGTTGCACTTCCTTTCCACATCCTGCTGGGGTCAGTGACTCTGGGACTGCTGCTTGTATTCCAGTGCAGCATCTCCTTATTCAGCTTTTTGCCTGGATTTTGCCTTAAATTACTTTAAATTTCATGTTTGCAGCAACCTGTTGGCTTGGATTTTTATCGGTTTGCCATCTGTGAATTTTTGTTGGGCGTACAGCATTTCACAGTACGCATTTTACGTGTTTCCCGTGAACTAGTATTTTTTGGGCCTGCCATTTTCTAAACAATGTGTTCGTGCAAGATACAGCCTCAGGACTAAATCTTTGGACACTTTCAGGTCTGGTTGTTTCATTACAGATACTGTGGCTAGTTTTGTATCTCGTTTTTTTGGTTAACTTTATCATTACTGGGTATGCAAGCTACTGGGTTGTTCGGATGTACGTACTCTAACATCTGAACACCACGTACTACACAGTCGCTAGTTTGTATACAGATTTTCGTCCGTTTTTTCGGGTTGGATTTTGGATATTTCAAGAAGGCTAAAATAGTGGTACGAGCATTTGGCTGCTTGATTTTCAATACTTGGACATATCTACTGGTGGGTCCTGGCTTATATGCTTTTTTGGACTTGGTTTTTTGTTCACGTTTACAGTTACAATGTTCTGGACTTGGTGACTTAATTCACATTATTGAATTCATTGAGAGGGTCGGATGTCCACATAGCCTGGTTCCGCCAACTTTATTGGATGCGTGGATTTAGTGCGTCTTGGATTATCAACATTTGGACTGGGTTAGGGTTGGACTTTTGATCAATATTTTCGATCGCATATGTGTCAATCAAAACAAGTATCATTTTTGCTATATTACTCGTTTTTTGATACTGAATATGCTATGGACTTATACAGTTTATATTATGTCTATTTTCAACTTTGGAACTACTGTTTAGTATTTTTCCTTACTTTAGTATATACCATGGGTAGGGTTTATTAATGTATATATGTTACTTCAATCTGAGTGGATGTTTTCTTACTATCTTCATGAACACATTCATGATTATTAAGACATATATGAATCTTAGGTATAGTTTTTTACTGAAAACCAATTTTGAACTATAAGGATCATATTTAATATTTAGATACATGCTCTTTGGACATATACTGTGACCTTGATTATTGGATATTGCTTTTTCCAACTGTATACTTTGGTGGTTCAACACACTTAATGTTATTAATAACTTTGGCTATTAGATATTGTGCCTTTTTACCAACTGCATATTTTGGTGGTTCCACTAATTCAGGGTTATTAATAACTATTCTATTGATGCCATATGTGTATGTTCAATGTCATTTTCGCCTAAGCAAGTGCAATTTATATGGACTGTTTTGGCCATGGTATTTACAGTTTTTATGTATATGCATTAGTATTCCTTTTATATTTCACTTTATATGGTTTACATTTACAATAATTTACTGGCCACGGTATGTCATATATATATATATATATATATATATATATATATATATATATATATATATATATATAATCTAGATGGTTTTACTGGTCATAATTGTTTTCTATTGATCATATACCATGTTTTCTATATGTTTATGTTGGATTAGGCTCTAGTGGCATCCCCTTTTTTTGGGGGCTTGTATACCAAGTTTGGAGGTTTACATTTCTTTTATCCATCTACCTAATTACCCTATATTAGGTTATTGTTCTCACCCAATAGGTTTCTGCCAATGATGTGCACATCATAGCAGATTGGTTAACTGCCCTTAATTGTTACTATTTAATATTTTTCACCCTTATTTGATAATCATGGAGCATGTTATGTTCCCAGACTTTGTTTCCTCTTGGTCCCTTGACTTTAATGGTTTTCAACCAAGTCTAACATGTTATCATTTGGTGATATCTGGCTAGTATTGAGTGCTTTTCTGGTTTGTTCAGTGTCAAATATAGATATTAGATATACCTAAATATTTTGGAGCTGCTCCATCCCTCGGCTTGCTGAATTTTTGCTAAAATTATTGTGACATTTTATATTTTTTGCACAAACCAATCAGGATCTTTTTCAGTGTTCCATATCTATAGAATTGGTCATTTGGACGCAGCTTTGTCATTTGACATTGTATGCCGCTATGGTCCATACATTATTGGAATTCATCCATTAGTTGACTGACGTGGTTGTGTTTTGGCCATCATTGTCAGTTTGCTCTTTTGTTCTTATAGGTCATCGACTATTATTGCTTTGTTGTTACAAAATGGATTTTTCCAGCTTTATCCATGGGCTGGCGGCTGATAGAGAGGACCTTGGGGTCTATGGACTCGGTTCTTCTCCAGGGAACACTGGGGGGTCTGATTTGGTTGGTTCAGAATCCAATTGTGGCATGCTTTTTGACAATTTAAACAAGCATCTTAGATCACTCAGATCTAATATCTGGCACAGCAAATTATTTAATGCTTACCAGACTGCAGGAATCACTCCAAGAGGGCTGCGTATATGCACTATTCCCCATGTTACCAACGCTGATGATGAACTCAATCAACAATGGCATAAAATACAACAAGAAGCAACTATGGCATTTGTTGTTGAGTTATTCAAGTTTCATAACAGGGCCATTGATAAAGAATTGGAAGAAATTAATATTTTGGTCAGCAAACTAAGGGTTTATGAGGAGGAACTGTTCTTTAAGAAATCATTAAATAATGTGGCTTCAGATTTACGGAAGCTTGATACTGAACTTAAGTCCAGAAAAACTAAAAAGTTCACCAGGGACCAGGAGGATTACAAAAGGGGCACCCCATTTTTATCTAGTTCTAAACATGTTAGGTTTTCTACTATTCCATTTAAACCCACCAATAAGAGGAAACGACCAAGATCAATCTTAAGAAGGCATGATATGGAGACCACTTCCTCTTTTGAGGATACTTCATCATGCACTGATAATGAATCTACAGCAGTCTCAGGGTCACCAACCCCAAAAAGAACACCAGGGTTAACCCCTTTAGGCCTAAAATCAAGCGGGGCGGACGCAAACACCGCAGAAATAGAGAACATTCAGGGTCTTCTGAACATTGCTTTGGCGAAATGAATATATCATATCACAATGTTTTAAATCTGTCAGAATTTGAATTCTCAGACACAGATCAGAATGTTAAATAAAGGCCTTACATTTATTCCAGGCTTTACTGTGTCCGAGGAATCATTTGCTCAGGATGTTGTTAATTTTTGTCGTCTTTTGAATTTAAAGTTGTTTTTTGGTGACTCTGACTCTACTTATTATCATGACAGATTTACATACCATAAATCTAATTTTTCACCACCTATGCATCAGATGGTATTGCAGTTTCAGAAAAGCGTACTCAAGGATTTACACTTCTTGGGTTCAGACATTCCATTAAAACATAATAATTTATCTTTTGATGAAAAACAAGCCATTCTGGAACTCCAAAATAATAGGGAAATTGTTATTATTTCAGCTGACAAAGGTGGTGCTGTGGTTGTCTTAAATTGGGTTGATTATGACAATGAGGCTATGCGACAACTTAATGATCAAAGATATTACTCGCATATGTCCATAGACCCAACTAACATGTTCAGCAAACAGATTGAGAGATATTTACAACAAGCTAGGGAGGATGCAATCATAACTAATGACATTATGAATCAACTTTTGGTCCATGATCCTACAAATCAATACATTTATTTTCTGCCGAAAATTCACAAAGATCTTTCTCATCCACCAGGCAGACCAATTGTATCTGGTAGAGGATACATCACGGAGCCCCTTTCATTATTTCTGACCAAACATCTAAAACCTCTGTTATCCAATATTCGATCACGTCTACAGGATACCACAAACTTCCTACAGATTGTTTCTGATACACAGCTTGAGCCAAGTTGGCTATTATGTACTTTGGATGCAAGTGCCCTGTATACTAACATTCCACACCAAGATGGACTCAATGCACTAGCTTATTGGCTCGAAGTCTCAAACTTATATAGCTCAGACTTCAACACCTTCTTGGTTGGTTTAGCACAATATGTTCTCACAAGTAATGTTTTTTATTACAAGGAACAATGTTTTTGTCAAACCAAAGGGACAGCTATGGGGGCTTCTTTTGCCCCTATATACGCTGATCTCTTCATGGCCTTTGTGGAGAATCATATTATATATGACAGGGACAGAAACATCTTTTTGTCACAGACTGATATATGGAGACGTTATCTTGATGATGTTTGGTTGGTATGGAAGGGAGATGAAGGCTCTCTGATGGAATTTGTTACTTACTTAAACAACAATGCTTGGGGTCTGCATTTCACTAAGTTTTGACAGGGATACTATTACATTTTTGGATGTATTAATCCAGAGGTCCCCGGACCATACTCTATGTACAGAGATATACAGAAAGTTCCCAGAATATAATTCCATCCTACATGCCTCTAGCTACCATCCACCTCACATAGCACGTAACATCCCTAAGTCACAATTTATACGTGCTAAGCGCATCTGCTCAGATGAGACTACTTATTTGAAACACAAATCTGACATAACTACTAGATTCAAATTTCGTGGGTATAGAAGTGGTGACATATCTATGGCTAGCAATAAGGTTTGTTCCATGGAGAGAATGGACCTACTTACATATAAGACACATGTTACCAAGCCATCTCAACCTCTCAGATTCACGACTACATATGCTCGTAATTCCAACTGCCTCATTCAAAGTGTACGGAGGCATTGGAACATTTTACAATGTGATTCGGACATCACCAGTATTATCCCTGACAATTGTCTATTTTCTTACAGGAAAGGCAAAAATCTTAATTCTTTTTTCAATCATTACAAACATAGGGATAATAATACACATGATTTGGTACAAAACACTTTCTGGTGAACTGCTACATGGTTGTTTTCCATGTGGACATTGCAATAATTGCAAATATATAAACAAGTCCAAACAATTTTGCAGTCGTAACTGCCCACAGGTTTTTGATCTAAAGTTTTTTTCCAATTGTTCCAGTGATTGGATCATCTACTTGGCCTCTTGTAATTGTGGTTCATTTTATGTGGGACAAACGTCCAGACCTCTCAAAATACGTATCTCTGAACACATCAGTAACATCAAACAAAATGGGCAAACAAAACTGGATGGCAATCCATATTAAATATAAAAGAAAAGAAATGGATCATTAGACTGGGAGGGTTATTCCCCCCGGGACTTAATGAACATCTTTAGGACTCAGCCAATAGGATGTCTGCTTACTGTATATATACAGCTTTTGTATGTCATGATTTTCTGTACACTGAAGAAGGCTGTGCTTTGCCAGCCGAAACCGGTTAAGGCTGTGCTTTGCCAGCCAAAACCGGTTCTGCTGCAATATGCTGCGATTATGTTTACCTAATACAGATTTTTATTCTAGTCACTGTTTGCTGGCTCTAATTCTTTGGTTCCTGATTGAGTTTGTTTCCTGAGCCGTGCAATTGCCACCATGCAGGAGGTTTGTTTCTCATGTTGCACTTCAAGAATTATTTGCCAATATAGTTCCCGATATTCTTTCTTTGTTTCCCATAACCCACCCCTCTCATATCTCTTCAATAATAAAAAATTGGTATTTGGCTAGGGGACAAGTGAGTGTGTGTTTGTATAGTGCGTTAGTTGTTTTCTTATTTTTTATGTCGTTAATGTGTTCATATATTCTTCTTCTAATCTTTCTTTCAGTTTTGCCAACATAAAAACTCGAACACACTTTACATAACGCAATGTATGCCACTCCTATGGAATCACAGGTACTGAGAGACTTGGCCTTAATTTCCATTCCCCTCGCTTCAATAAAAACACTGGTATCAACCAACCAGGAACATTGTGCACACATTTTACATGAAAAAGTACCAAAAGGCTTGACAGTATTCCTTTTAACAATTGGTGTGGGCAGCAAGCAGTCTTTTAAATTACGTCCCTTTCTAAAAATAACTCTAAGGGGGCTTGTACCTTGTAGTCCTAAATCACTAATTCTAGTGTAATTGTCCCATTCTTTAATGAAGGTGTTCTGAATAATGCCATCATCTCCACTGAAATCAGTAATGAAGGCTCTATTGTATTTTTTGTCAGTGTTGGTGGGAATTTCCAAACCTTCAGTGGTGTTTGCATTGTCACCAGACAGAGATTCTAAACTTTCCTTTCCTAAGATTGGTTTAAATCTATTTTCCCTACCTTTAACCACTTCATCTTTGATCCTTGTAATAAAATCCAAGGGGTAACCCCCGTCTAGAAACATCTGGACCACAAATTCAATTTCCTTTTGAAAATCACAGTCATTAGAAGTCATTCTTGAAATCCTAACGAACTGACCTTTCACAATACTTCTTTTCTGATGGACAGGATGTCCACTGGTGAAATGTAGGTAACAGTTGGAAAAAGTGTCCTTTCTGAAAATGTGGTTACCATCGTTACTTAAAGTAATATCTAAATAGTTAATTTCTACAAGGCCAATAACATGCGTAAATTTTAAGAATTCTGTAGTATTTCCAATATAACATAAAAAATCTTCTAATTTGTCCCTCGTATCTGTCCATAAGATAATGATATCGTCGAGGTAGCGTTTGTATAAACACCAGCTGTCCTTGTACATACTGTTGAAAATAAAATTATTTTCCCAAGTATTGAGTACCATGTTAGCAAAAATGGGAGCGCATCTTGCTCCCATTGCAACTCCACTCTTTTGTTGGAAATATTCTCCTTGAAAGAAAATATAATTAAATTTGAGCACCATCTCCATCAAAGTTATACAAATGTAGATATCGTTATCAGAAATATCAGCAGAACATCTAATGGCTTCCTCAAACCATTCCAATCCAATGTCATGTGGAATAGAGCCAAACAAATCCACTACATCGATGGTCACAAATATAAGGTTTTCTTTAAACAAATCATTGTTAACATTCTTTAGGAAATCCCAAGAATCTCTTAAAAAGGAATTCTGTTTCACCAAAGATTGTTTTAATTTGGAATCAATATATTTGGCCAGAGGAGAAATAGCTGAACCTTCAGCAGCTACTATCGGGCGCAGGAGGGGATTCTTGTAATTTGTATGCACTTTTGGGATACCAAAAATGGAAGGAATTCTAGGTTTGTTATTGTGTACAAACTCAAATAAATCCTTATTTATAAAACCTTCCAGGAACAAGTCATATAAGGTACAGTAGATTCTCCTGTATCCAATATGAATCTCATTTTTTGGATACACTGTCATATTTTGAGGTATCCAAAAGTAACTGAAACATTTTGGCTTCATACATAAAATGATTCATCAAGACAATACCACCCCCTTTATCAGGTTTCATCACCCTAATGTTCGCATCACCTCTTAATTGGTGTAATAAATTATGTTCAGCAGACGTTAGGTTGGATACAAATTTATTATTGTTCACTACCTTTCTTAACTTGTTTTCAAGTAAAACTTCAAAATTTCTCAACTGCGCATGTATAGGGGGATTCAAAGTACTTTTCTTTCTCAGTTCATTGGACATGTCTCCCCCAAAGCATGGCCCTCACAAAATATTATTTCAAAATTAACTTTTCTAAGAAACATTTTGAGATCAATGACAAGCTTGGTAATGTCACATTTTTTCCTTGTGACAAAATTTAACCCCTTAGAAAATAAACTAAAATATACCTTGTCAATATTCAACTCAGTATAATTGAATATGTTCAAATTGGTAAACTCTTTGTTGGTACAAACAATATTGCCTAGCAGCCCCTCTTCATCTACCACTGCTATCTGTTCAAAATTACTCTCATCAGATTCAAGTTCAAAATGTGTTTAATAGATGGTTACCTCTTCCCCCTCACCCTCCATTCACTCTGTTGAAAATTCGCTTCCCTCTGATTCCTTATTCTTTCCGATCTCCGTAGTGGGGGAAATTATAAAGGGTCTACATGGTCTTCCATACAATAAATCAGAATCCCGAGTGGGAACTTTTCTTTCCAAAACACTCCTAGAAGCATAACTGAAATTACCCCTTGGCTTAGGGTAGTGCACATGGTTTTGGTACTCAAAGGTATCCCTATTAATTTTCCTCTTCTTCCTTTCTAATATTTGATCACATTTGGAGTCTATAACTTTCCTTAAATCGTAATATTTTCTCTTTTCATTATCAACAGTAAATAAGAGGTCATTGGTAATACGCTCATTAATAACCTCTATTTCCTTCATAAGTAAAGCCATTACTTCTTCATTATTTTTTATAATAGCCCTTAATAGGTCAAAACCCCAGTTGTCAAACATATGCAACAATGAAGTGTGGAAAGGAGACCCAGCTAAAACATTATTTGGAAATTTGAATACACGTAAGCCCTTAGGCATCAATTTCTGGTGTAAACATTCCTTCAAATACATATTGTCAATGTTTAAAATTAATTTTGTATTTGAATAATAAGTCATTCAATATGCTTAAATTGCAAGCATAGGTAGCTACATAACCATCATTTTTATACAAACAGTCACCTAAGTCTGCTTTTTGCTTAAGCCAGTCTTTTAAAGTTGAACTAGTAACTGTAAAGTCACCTTGCTGATCAAGAGTAATGCCTTATCTCCTTCGCATTTCATTAACCTCGCCTATGTTCTCATTGTCGCTGACGTTACGTGAAATATGAGGAAAGTTATCCCCACGATCAATAGTTCCCACAGGGCTGGATTGCAACCTTCCGAAAGCCCCACCAGTCAGACCACCATTAGGTTGCCCATTTTGGATAAAAGCGCGTTGGTTCCCAGGTAGCAAGGACGTGCCACTGCTATGAATGAGTGAATCACATAGAGGAGTCAGTAAAGCCACCTCTCCTTCCATATCAAAACAACCGTTAAACAAAAAAAAATGGAAAATCAGTGCAGAAAAACAGCCAATAAACAAACCAAAAGCACTGAGTAGAGGAAGAGTTGATCACCGGGCAGCTGAGATATAGAACCAAGTTTATTGTAGGTCAGAAAATCCACAAAACGTAAAACGTAAAACAGTCACACAGCGTTTTTCATCAAATACAACAGACTTCATCAGACAAGAACCTAAAACATAGACTAACACGTATTTTAATAGTGAAGTTAAACAATTCAAATGGACCAATAGCGCAACATCTCATGAATAAATAATGAATAATGCCATGTAGATCTGAAATTTATACCTCAACATAAATACAAGAGTTAAATCCAACCATATATGTATGTAATATATTAGATGTAGTCCCTAGGATAATAATCATAAAACAAGGGATAAAAACACTCAAAAAACATAAAAAACGGTAAAAAAAAAAAGTATGTACATAGAAATAAATAAAATGCATGAAGCTATCTATCAATCACCCACAATGATCTGGTCTCCGCTCACCTCAGATAATACATATAACTTGACAGAAGTATAAACAGAGAACTAGTTCAAATCCAAAGGAGCAAGGGATGCTGACTACGTACTCACAAATGTTTCTTGTCAGAGGGAATTTGAACCAAAAATTGCCAGGGTTTGGAGGGATGGCAGTTGAGGCTGAATGAAAATGGACAACACAGATGGAACATTATGGCAAGTACATAACTTCTTCTTTATCTGATGTTGTCAATATTCATTCATCATCGTGTGGGACAGAGTCCCAGCAACCTGAACCCTGGGTGGACCCGAAGGAAGGATGCTCCTGACAATGGCCGAGCCAAACGCTGTTCTTCCCCTTGAGATTAGATCCAATTTGTAGCGACTGACAAAAGGTATGTGAATCTGACCAAATAGCAGCTGCTGAAATATCATCCATGGAAGCTCTAAACTGAAAACCGTAGAAGTTGTCACAGATCTGGTAGAATGAGCTCTTACAGCCACATTCAATTTTGCATACACGAAACAGATGCATTCAGTAATCCATCTGGCTATAGTTACTTTCTTGACAGGTTGCCCAACTTATGGTGCACAAAGTAAATGAAAGGTTGGTTTGATTTCTTGAAATCTTTTGCATGATGCAAATAGTAACGTAACTGTCTATGAACATCCAATGAATGCAGCAAGAATTCCCCTTTGTTCCGGAAATTTGGAAAGAACACTGGAAGATGAATGGCCTGATTAATATTGGATTCTGACACTACCTTTGGTAGAAAGAAAGCATTGGTCCATAAAGTAACCCTATCCTTGTGAAAGACCAAATAAGGGGGTTTGGAGGATAAATGAAGTGCTGATGTTCTCCTGGCCGAGGTTATAGCAACCAGAAAGGCAGTCTTCCAAGACAGGAATTTTAAATCACATTTGGCTGTAGGCTCAAAGGGAGATTGTGGGCCTGCACAGAGTCCTTAAAGGGAGATCTTAGCAAGAGAGTACCATTCAGAACCACTTTACAAATTTTTGCAGAAACCAAGGAAGAATTGTGTAATCCCACTTCGAAATTTGAAATTGCTGCAAGCTGAACAATAGCAGATGTACTTGCTCCTACAATTACCCTAGAAATTCAAAGGCTGCATATGTAGAAGCTGTAAATAAAGGGTTCTATGAGATTTTGCTCCGTCTAATAAACAAATCTTTTCCACTTGTTTTTGTACAATGTCCTAGTAGAAGGTTTATGGGACCATAAGAGAACAGAATGGACTGGGGGAGAAAACTTAGGTTGCCTGTCCATCAATGGACTTGAAGAAACCATGTAGTCAGTCTGAGGTTGGCAAGTTCTGGATGAATCGGTCCTGTTGGATGGGACAAAGTCTGGAGTCAGATCCAGATTCCAAGGTGGAGATAAGTAGGTGAGGCCAAAGAATGGGGAACCACAGTTGTTGAGGCCAGTAAGGTGTAATGAGGATTACTCTGCTCTTCAATCTGGCTGCCTTCTCTAAAAATCTGGTGATAAAGGGAGTTGGGAGACAGACGTACAACAGACCGGGAAGCCAATCGTGGAGAAAAGCATCCCTCAGTGACTACCCTGCCAAGGGGATTAGGGCAAAGAAGCTGCTGCATTTGCTGTTTAGGGGAGATGCAAAAAGATCGCAGCAAGGCTGACCCCATTGATGAAAAATTATTTTCACCACTTTGTGGTTGAGGGACCACTCATGAGTTAACAGAATGGATGTGCATTGCCACCAGAAAGCGATTATCCATTGCCACATTCGGAGGCTTCT
This sequence comes from Protopterus annectens, assembly GCF_019279795.1. Classification (NCBI taxonomy): domain Eukaryota; kingdom Metazoa; phylum Chordata; order Ceratodontiformes; family Protopteridae; genus Protopterus; species Protopterus annectens. Next base: position 543,881,941 of record NC_056744.1, read on the forward strand.
TGATACAGGGGATAAGACTTGGTTCCTCCTTGCCTGTTAATATACCAAACTACTGTCATATTGTCTGTTTGAACTGCAATTGTCCCAAGAGGGAGAGAATCTTGGAATGCTTGCAATGCCAAAGGCACTGCTCTCATCTCCAGAACACTGTTATGCAAGTTGGCCTCTATGGGGCACTAAGTGGCTTGGACTGTGTTCTCCAGATAATGCCCCCTCACCCAATCTGAGAAACACCAGTGGTCACTATGGACTTGGGCTGAGGAGGTATGAATGGGAAACCTTGTTGGGGCTGGCATGACTGTGATCTGCTGTGTGTAGTTTTTGCAAATCTGTGTCATCCTTATATTTGTAGACATAGGGTGAGTGAAAAAGGACCACTGGGATTGTAACACTGTCATGTGATACCTTGGTAGGGGTACTAAGGTTATGGCTGCCACCAATGAGCCTACAGCTTGTACGACTTTTTTGGCCAAAATCTTTGTACTGCAAATGATTCTCCTGACTTGGCTTCTAATGTTCTGTACTCACAGTAATGGGATAGATGCAAGCATGGATCGACTATCAAAGACTGTGTCTATGAATTCCAGTTTCTGGGTGGGTTGCAAGTGTGATTTGCTGTGATTTACTGTGATCCCTAGAATTAAGCAAGTTTTTAGAACCTGGTCTCTCCCTTGTACCAACTGGTGCCTGGTTGGGGTGGTATTGAGTCAGTCATCCAAATATGGGGATACCCAGATTCCCAGCAGCCTTAAATGGGCTGCTACCACTGCCATGCATTTGGTAAACACCCTGGGGGCTGTGGTGAAGCCAAAATGCAGTGATCTGAACCTGTAATGACTGGCTCCCACTCAGAAGAATAACTACCTCCTGGACCATCTGTTCATCTTTATGTGATGACCTCTCACCCTCAGAGCAAGAAATCTGGACAAAGCCGTAAATAAAAGGGGGTCAAAGGCCCAAAAATAGGGACAATTTTTAAATATTGCTCTTACAAACTTAGAAAGTTGATATAACAGGTTTTGCATTACAATTAATTTTCTGAAGGGTATGAAGTCTGAAACTCAAATGTATGTCATTATTTTCTAACTTTAATCTTTAATGATTTGCTACTAATTTGTCAGAAAACCAAAATTTTATGAAAAACAGACCAAAAATATGAGGTAAAAATATGGACATTCTGTGAAAATCTGTACAGTTGAGAGGTATGGCATGTGTCCTGGAAGTCTTTCAAGTACATCCAGTCGTTCTTCCTTAAAAAGGGTAACATGGACTGTGCCGTGACCATCTGGAACTTGGTGCGTGTGTGACTAACTTGTTTAACACACTGACATCCAAAATTGGTCTCCAGTCTCCTAGAACCTTCAGTAAGTTCCAGATCCTATCTGGTCTGGTGAGACCTCTTGGGTGGCTCTTTTTGCAAGCAACTTCTGAATATGCTAAGTTGCTGGGTCCCTTTGAGTGGATCATCAGGGTGCTTTGTAACTGATGGGGGAGGAAGGAAAAAGGGTAAGGTATAACCTCTGGTAATAATTCTCTGCACCCAAATATCATTTGTTATACTTAGCCAGGCTATTTGGTGCAGGGAAAAACGACCCCGGACTGCCTCCAGATGAAGACAATCGGGCCTCCTTTCAGGAGTGCCGATAGGGCCTACCAAAGAAAGTATCTCTGGGCCCTGTATTATGCAGACCTCCTCTGCCACAAGAGCATCTTCTGGTGTTACAATTTCCCCCTCGGCCTCTGGGAGAGCCAGTTCCACATGTGTCTGGGAAAGCACCTTGAGATTTTTGAACCATATCTTGCAGCCATGGATTCCTAGAAAAGTTCGTTGGAGGGTCGAAAATGTACCCCACTAGCAGACAAGGTCTTTCCAGTCTTTTTCACATCTGGAGAGTTTGTTTTACAGTGGATCCATAAAGTGATGAAGGAACACTTAAAAGGCTCCCGAAGTCACACAAGCATATCCAGGCTCGTCTAGTCATAGATAAGCCTAAACCCGCCACCTGTGAGGCGCCTTCCGTCGCATTGGCAATAAGCCTCATGGACAAGTTCACAACTGATTGCAAGGTAGTCAACTGAAGGGCTACAAAAATCTGGGCCTCCTCTGTACTGATCCTTGCTAACAAGCTGGAGAGTTCCTTAAGTCCCTTTGCAGTCTAATGAACTGGGCTAGATAATTAAGCAAGTATGGCAAATGTTGCTGAAGCATATACCCACTTCCCCAGGTCTGTCCATCACCCTACACTCTATGTTAGAGGGATGAAAGGATTAACTCTCTTCAGAGATTTCATATTTAGTGGCTGCAGCCACAACCATGGCATTAACCAGTACACTGTTACTCCAATACTGCCTTTCTACTGGAGGTGCCATAATCCTATCTGGTCTCTTGGGGATGGGTTCGGTCAAGTCAGGTTTCTTCCATGCCTTCCAACAAATTAAATCCACTATTTCGTCGGGAGACTGGGCTACCCAGGAGGTATATGGGCCAGTCCTGAAAGCTTCCAGGTATACAGACTCAAGAGATGGGTTGTGGGTAGACCAACTACCCCTACGTTTCAGGAGTTCAAGGATGTCTGCAAAGGCAACGTCTTCGGGTGGTGATTTGGCAGACCATTCTCCTTCATCAAAGTCAGTATTGGTTGTGAGGGACTCTCTGGGTGAGTCCAGGTGTTTCCTCTTACATCATCTCTTCTTAAGGACTTCCTTGGTGGAGTGGTCCGGAGAAGTATCGGAAGGACTAGGGATTCCAGATTGGGTAGACTGAAAGCTCTGGGCCGACTGTCCCCTAGAAAAGGAATGGTGAGGATCATGTGACAAACTCAGTTGGGTGGTAAAGGGTGGACCCACCTGATCTGTGGACACAGAGAAGATACTCTTCTCCGCCTCAAAGGCTGACTTCCCAGGGAGGAGGAGACCAACAGAGCAGACAGCTGAAGTCCCTGGTTTTCCAGCCCCCCCCCCACACACACACAAGTTGCCGAGAAGGAAGCTGGAACCAAGCTATAAAGCACCAAGGCTTCAAGAGGAAGAGAAAGCTCCGAAAACCTCGGAGTTGATCTAACCCTCCCTCCGGATCCAACGTGAAAGCCTCAGCTCCAACAGCCAAATGACATTCCCAAAAATCTGTACCTGCCAAAAGGAGTACCGAAGATGGTTAGTAATGAAGATTTTCGGTCAAGCAAAATTTGCCAAAATGAACACTTCGCATCTAAGACAGAAAAAACTGCGGAATTTGGCATAAGTGCAGTGACTTCTTTGACTGTACACATTGGATGATGCCTTTTCAGTGCTTCGTTTACATCTCATGGATTAATGCATATTCTAATATCATCTGATCTTTTCTTATGAGCTACTACCATGGAAGATGCCCATTCAGTGGAGGGTGACAAACCAACTGGACAAATCACACCTTGCTGCACCACTTTAGCTCAGCCTTGACTCGGTTCTGCATATCTACTGGAACTCTCCCAACTGGTCCAACAACGGGGCTGTCTTCAGGGTCTAACTTCATGGAGTACACAATTGGGAGTTTACCTAGTTTGTCTCCAAAAAGATCAGCATAGGTAGAGAAAACAGACTGGGCAAATTAGAACAGTGGTCAATCAAGCTTACATGATTATTAAATGAAAGTAGTCCCATTTTCAAACGGTTTCTGAGGCCTAATAATGACTGTACTTGCCTTTTCACCATGTAAAATTGCAAGTCATCACTGTTCCCAGCAGAGTAACATGAAAGCACTACTGAACCTTCAATTTTGAATTTCTTCCCCACCATAAGCAACAAGCTTTGCACACTTTGCCAAAACAAGCTTCTCGCCAGCACATATTCTAGCAAATGTTTCTGCTGACTTAACATTGCACTTCAAACCTGTGTCAGCTGTGAGCTCTATGGGTCTTACATGTATCCAAACCATACAAAATATTTAATTCTTTGCCCATAAACCTACTGCATTGACTGTTTCATTAAGCACAGACACACCATCAACATAGAAGGTAGGGTCACAGCTTTCTAATTGATCAACTTGTCTCTTTGAATGTTCTCTTTCAATAAAAGAATAAGCCACTTTTGATATACAAAATCTTTGGAAATGATTCCATGTTTTGCATTTGTGGTATTGCTGACCAAAGGCCAAGCACTTTTCTCTTTTAGACACATGATTACTACCGCAGTTACGACAGCTGACTGAGTCTTGGTAAGGGAACATGCTTCGAGTCTGCTGACTCATGCTTGTGCTAAACTGAGACTGTGCTCACTCTGGAATTTGCTAGAAAGCTACAGGGTTTACCAGTGACTGTTGCAGGGCTCGCAGTTGCTGCCATGTGCTTGGGCCTGTTTCTTTTAACCACGTGCTGCATGCTATCAACATGAGCACTGGAAGCATGCATTTCTCATTTGTAAGCGTATATGTGTGCTTTTCTGTGAGCTCATATCTCTGACAAATCTCAATGGCCCTATTCAAAGTTAAACCACTGTCACAAAGCAAAATCTTTCTCACAGCATCATCTTTAATACCATACACAAGTCTCTCCTTTAGCAACTTATCTCTTAAATCACCAAATCTGAACATTTTAGCTTTGCTTCTCAAGTCAGTTATATATACTGCAAAAGTTTCACCAGACTTTTAATCACTCGTGTACAGTTCCTTTCCATTGTAATATTCTTTTGTGTTTTACATGTTTCTCTAAATTTACATTTTAAGCACTTGGGGTCTACCCTTGTTTCAGCCGGAACCACTATATGATGGTTCCCCGCCTCTCCCGCAAACACAGCAGGTGCATACACAAATAAACGCTCTCTTTCTATGGCTTCTGAACCAGCTAAATTAAGCAGAATAAATGAATTTGTACAGTCCTCTATCAGAAAATGCAGCTTGTATGAATATATTGTACTCTTGCTCAAACACTCTCCAATTCTCTGCAATATTAGTATCAAATACAAGTAGACCTGGTTTACATAATCCTTCTGCCATGACAACAAAGTATGCTTAAACAGTGAAAATATGGCCCTTAATTATGTATGAACATGCACACACAGCCAGCACTTGTAATAACCTTCAAATGCACAATAAACTCTGACATCCTGTATTTTGCGAAATATGCTTTGAAATGGCTATAGTTTGCAAAATAACTGCACTGTAATACAGCAAAAACTTGCAAACACTCTGTATACCTTGGATATTTCAAATAGCTTTAATTAATGAAAAAAAGTAGCACATAGTGAAGAAACGTGGTCGTTTTCCTTATTTTATACATTTTATGTGATTTGGACATTATTTCAAACATTTACATAATTATTTCCAATATATTTATCAATATGTTGCAGTTTCGTACATTTTGCTTAATTAGAAATTTGTTTTGAGCATTCTGAGTGCTTCATTTTATATTCTTGGAGTAAGAGATCATTTAAGCAAATTTTAGTACCTGGAATACGTTTCTGACCTGTTCTTGTGAGTTGTACGTGAAGTAGGGATGATCCATTCCTCTATATTCCTCCAACATTAACCGAGTGCCTTTCGGTCCTGAATCTGGATCCCATTCTGACACCATGTCGCTCATCTTGGTTTACAATTGAAGACAAGCAGGTGGAGCAGTTCATTTATATGCTTCATTACACAGTAACACATCAGGATGGATAGCAACAGTACAAAATATAAAACTGATTAACTGACAGATTACACAGACAGGCATGTTCACATCTCATGGAAAGCTTCTTAAAGGCATACATACATACTGATCTACAGTAGGGAAGAACTTGAGAGATTGTAGGCTTCCACAAGCTGTAGTAACAGCAGAGTCGGATCAATGTCCCATACACTGAGGATAAATGAAGACTGACAACATTAGATGTTGATGTTAAAAAAGGTACAATTAGTAGAGCACATAAAATACTGCATGGCAACTATAAGAATCAATCAGAGGAAGTTAGGATGGATTGGGAAGAGAGATTGGATAAGCAATTCACAAAGAAACAGAGAAGGGATATATGTAGAGGTCTCTCAAATATGCAACAAATTTTAAAAGATTTAGGATCTTTGATTGGAAGCGTTTACAGAGGTATTTTTATACCCCCAAGTAGATTCCACAGAATTTTTCCTCAGGTAGACAGCAAATGTTGGCGGCGTGCTGGGGAAGAAAGAGGTAATTAGGAACAAATTTTTTGGAAGTGTAACAAGTTGGCGGACTACAAAATTCCCTGCAGACTACTCTACCAGAAGTACTGGTTAAGCAAATTTGTATGACTAAGGAAATGATTTTTTCTGAGCTAGGATACAGACTCGGAATTGCCTAGACATGGTAAGACCTTGCTGAGTCTAATTATGATGGTTGCCAAAAAAAAATGCAATTACTAAGAAATGGAAATCAAAGTCTTATCCAACTGTATTAGAACCAGTGAATACAGTAACATAGATCAAACAACTGGAAATGGGATCTTTAGAAAAGGGTAGGAGAAAATTACACAGAAAAAAAAGAAAATTGTGTGAACGATACATGCAGATAAGGAATGAAGTTAGGATTTCAAAGAGCTATATAATGCTTGAATGACAGTGACTGGATAGTTTATAAATTAAGTATAATGTTTGCAACTAAAATTATGAAAATATATATTTTTATTTATATAAATGTATGACTGCCTATGTCACAAGTGATTTAATAATGAAGTTTCTTGTTTAATAAAAACTGTTAAAATGTCTACTACTAGACTGGTCCAACAACATGGCTCATTTGAGCTGCTCCTTGCCCAACTAAACATTGGTGCGACCACCTACTATATCTTTGCTAGCTACAGACTCCCATGACATGAGTCTGAAAAACCACACTCCTACTTTAACTTACTGGAATCTTTTGGGAGACTTTTATGACCCATAATTCACTTGCTCAGAGGTGTTTGGATTTAGTCAATGCAAACATTACGGAGTAGCTAGTTAGCTCCCCAACTAAAGGCAAAACATACTAGATCTGGTACTCATATGGGGGCTGCTCCCTCCTGTGCATTTAGTACTCCCTGGTAACATCTGAACACAAAATTATCACCTTTAATATTAAAACTAACATAGAACCCTCCATCAAACTCCAGACCTGTTAAGAACTTTGCTAAAGCCAATTACCCAAGTGACAGCTTATCAAACTTGCAAGTCCCTCTGATCCCAAATGACAGTAGGGCCTACTCTGTGCCGTAGACAAAAGCAGTGTACAACCACATTCACAGCTGCACAGAGAAGGCAATACCTGTCAGAGTCAATCCTATGATTGCTGGTAAGAAGAAAAAAAAAAAAAAAAACACCCCCCGGTAGATCTCTAGTAAAGGAAAGGAAAAATCCTCTACAAAGCCAAGAAGGAACAGACAAAACAATGGAAAAAGACACTCACCAGTCTAAACAAATTAGAGAGCTGGTCAAATCTACCAAAGCAAGCAAAGACAGCCTACCAGATGAAAAATAACCCTAAGGCTTTTTTTTTTAATTATGTTAGCAACCTCATGGGTAACACTCAGCAATGTGCAGAGTTAATCATGAATGCAACACTTACACTCAACCTGAAACTACAGAAAATCTGCTGGTTGACAAATATAGTTCAAACTTCTCCTCCCATCACCTCCTACCACACCCAAAGAAATACCCACAACCATCCTCCTACCAGTCATTACAAAGGAACCAGTCCTTACTGTTCTTGCTAAAGTCAAAAACACAATCTCTGTGGGTTGCAAGATGTTTATTAAATCGCTTAAAACAGAATCTATCAGGGCCACTTAAAACTCTCTTTAAAAAGTCTGTGCTATTGTCATTACTCATCACGGATGGGTCTTGGATCAGACCTTGTATCAGAGCCGGCAACTGAAAAAACAGATCCAAAGCTGAAGCTCCACCCCTTCCCATGATCCATTGCTAACCCATAACACTCAGATGGACTTTGCTTGATAGAGAAAAAAAAGGCAGTGAAAACTGCCTATTTAAACTGAAAAACTCATAAGGAGGGACCTCCCTCCATATCTACCAAATCTCCGGAAGGTGGGTGGGAACGTAATGAATAATGACACTGGACAGCACAGGTTCCATGTTATGGTAAGTACATAACTCTAACTGATGCTATCTGTGTCATTATTAATCATGGATGGGTCAGAGTCCCCAACTACTATGAACCTTGTGAGGCCTCAGGGAAGGACATGCTGGAGCACAGAACCAAAGGAAGCCCTGTTCCTGGACACCAAATCAAACTTATAATGCGTAACAAAGGTATGGGGGTTAGATCACGTAGCAGCAATGCAAATCTCATCCAAAGAAAGTTTTGCCAAGAAGGCAGAAGATGTGGCTACTGACCTAGTACAGTGAGCTTTAACTGGTCTGGAAATATCCAGGTGCCTGCTTCCGTAAATGTAGGGAATACAGCTAGTGATCCAGCGTGAAATACTGCTTGACCCTTCCTAGCCTGAGAGAAGGCAACAAAAAGCTGATCAGACTTATGAAATCCTTCAGTTCTCTTAAGATAATAATGCAACTGTCTATGGACATCTAGACAATGCAAAGTATATTCCACGCTGTTAGAGAAATTGGGGAAGAACACAGGAAGCTGAATAGACTGGTTAAGATTAGCCTCCGAGGCTACCTTAGGGAAGAACGAAGGATTGGTCCTGAAAAACACCCTATCCTTATGGAACACCATGAAAGACGGCTTAATTCTGAGAGCCTGCAACTTGGAGACCCTCCTGGACAAAGTAATAGCCACCAAGAAGGACGTCTTCCAGGACAGGAGGCTCAAAGGGCTTCTGCGTCACAGACTGCAACACTAGAGTGAGATCCCATGGTGGGGATGGATCTCTGATAGGAAGCCAGAGCAGAAAGATCCCTTTGAGGAAAGCCTTGCACAGCCTGGAAGAAAAGGTGGTACTTTCATTCAAATGGAAGTTAGATGGCTGCCAGTTGGAGTTTGATCATAGAGAAACTGGCCCCTTGGTGAAAAAGAGAGACCAAGAATAACAAAATATCAGGAATAGGGCTGAAAAGGGATCTAGATTGCGTTGTTTAGCCCAAACAGAAAATCTCTTCCATTTACTGGAATATACCTTCTTGGTAGACAGTTTTTGGGAGGCCAACATAATACTCTTAACCTGGGAGGGAAGCCTGTGAATGGATCACTGGAACTGAAGGAACCATGCAGTCAGATGAAGAGACTGGAGATTGGGAAGAGGAAGCCCTCAAGGGTGGGAAATGAGATCTGGGACAGGATCCAATATCCAGGGCGGATATTTCAGAAGAGACCAAAGAAGGGAGAACTACTCCTGACAAGGCCAAAAGGGGGTGATGAGAGGAGCCTTCAGGCAATAGACTTTCTGTAAGACTTTGGGAATACGGAGAGTTGGGGAGTAAGGGTATAGAAGTCCCAACAGACAATCATGTACCAGACCGTCCCTGGGTGACCCTCTCTTCTGGAAGATCAGGGCAAAATAGTTGCTGCATTTGTGGTTGCCCGGGAAGATAAAAAGATTGCAGCAAGGAAGACCCCAAAGGTCGAATATCAGATGGATTCAGGGACCACTCGTGAGGAATCCAGCTAGATCTGCTGAGTTTGTTGGCTAACGCACTGGAACTGCTGGGAATGTGCACTGCAAGATGAAAGTTCATTGCAAGATGAAAGTGCCTGGAAGACATCACCCATTCCAACACTGCAATGGCCTTTCTGCACAGGGGATAAGACTGTGTTCCCCCCTGCTTGATGATGTACCAGACCACTGCCTTGCTGTCTGTTTGAATTGCTACAGTCTCAACAGGTAGGCACTCCTGGAAGGCTTGCAACATTAGAAGGATAGCACTCATCTCCAGGACATTTATGCGCAATTTTGTCTCTAAGGGGGACCATGTGCCTTGAACAGTCCTTCCCCGAAAATGCTCCCCTCCATCCCAACAGGGAGGCCATCCATGGCCACAGTGGCCTTGGACTGGAGAAGACAAAGGTGTCTGCCTAGTATGAGATCCTGAGCTTGGAGCCATCATGCAAGGCGACGTCTGCACACCTGAGATATCCTGTAAGATCAAGTGCACAGTGGGACGATCTAGATCCAGAAACTGATGGACCTGGTCCTCAATTATTTGAGCTTTGTGTAGGGGAAGTGCTGCAGTCTCTGACACCATGTCCAGAAGGACCCTGATAAATTCTAGGTTCTGATATGGGGAAAGGTGTGATTTGGGCAGGTTGACCGTAATGCCTAGATCCTAAAAGAGATGGGCATAATCGGTGGCCATAGTGAGTTGATGCCTCGTGGGGGTCGTGAGGAGCCAATCATCCAGGTACGGGAAGACCTGGAAACCTTGCAGCCTGAGATGAGCTACCACCACTGCCATGCATTTGGTAAACAGCCAGAAGGCTGCAGTGAGTTCAAAGGGCAAGGCTCTGAACTGATGGTGGTTGGCCCCTAGCCGAAAGCACAGGTATCTCCTGGAGTGTTTTGTCGATTTTGATGTTGATAGTACTCATCCTTGAGATCTACCAAGCACATCCAGTCATCCTTACGCAGAACAGACAGAATGGACTGAACAGTGACCATCCAGAACTTGGACTTCTTTACTGACAGGTTCAGTTTGCTGAGGACCAAAATGGGACACAGGTCCCCGATCTTCTTAGGCACCAAAAGGAAGACAGAATAAGTTCTGGACCCTCGCTGTCCTGTTGCGACCTCCTGGATGGCTCTTTTTTTGAAGGTCTTGGACCTCGAGAAGGGCCAACTCCCTTTGGCGGGATGGAACATTCATGACAGAACTTTGAACTGGAGGGGGCTGGAAAAAAAAAAAGGAGTATGAAGTAACCCCTGGAAATGATCTTTAACAACTACTGATCTAAGATACTTGTCCAGGCTAGTGGGTGGAGGGAGAGTTGACCCTGACTGCCTCCAGGGCAGCCAGGCAGCCCTTCAGGAGCACTGAGGGGGCTTCTCCGAGAAGGGTTACCCAGAGGCCTGGTTCTGCAGATCTCTGCCTCTAGGGCGGCATCTGCCATCAAATCCTCTGCACAGGCCAGATGAGGAGGATTTCTGAGGAGCATCCTGGGAGGAAGACTGCGACCTGTGGAACCAAAGTTTCTTACTACCCCTCTGATATTTGGAAAAGGATCGTTGGGGTGTAGAGAACTTTATCACCACTGTGGACAGAGTCTTTCCTTCTGCTCGTTGCGGGTCAAAGTCTCTTTGACGGAGGGTCCAAAGAAGGTTGAACTGTTGAAAGGGGCATTAGTAAAGGATGCCTTAAAGGGTTCCACAAATCCGCAAAGGAGAAGTCAGGCGTGCCACCCGATGGCAATGTTTGTGCCCACCGCTCAAGAGGTGGTCTCCACCGCATTGGAGCTCAATCTCATCAAAGCGTTAACTAGGGAAGCTAGTGTGGACAGATTTGGGAGACCAATTTGAGACTCTCCAGAGGCAGCAACTCAGAAAGGGAAGTGGAAAGCTCTGATACCAAATACTTCTGTAGACGGTAAAGTGTGCCATGTAACTGGGTTGTTCTCAGTCCGAATGTAGCTTGAGGTAAACACACGCTTCCCAAAACAGTCAATCAGCTGACACTCCCTGTTCTGGGAATGGACCATGGAGATCAGCCCAGCAGCCACCACAACAGCATCAATGGGGAAGCCCTTACTCCAAAAGGCCTTATCCTTGGGGGGGGGGGGGCTTAGAAACTTGTCAGCCTTTTTAGGAACTGGTTCCACTGTGTCCAGCTCCTTCCATGCCCTGTCGGCGATGAGTTGCACTAGCTCGCTGGCAGGGGGAGACACCCAGGTAGAAGATGGGCCTATCTCAAAATCCTTCAAAAACACCGATTCCTCTGAAGATGGGCCGGGGAAAGACCAGCTGCCTCTTTGCTTTATCATCTCAAGGATGTCCCCAAAGGACACTTCCTCAAATGGAAGTCTGGGGGACTAGTCTCCTTCCTCGAAATCCATGTCTTCAGTGAGGGACACTCTAGGGGAGTCAAAGTGCCTCCTCTTGCACATCCTATCCCCCAAGGGGGTAATACCCATCTGAAGGCATTCATGAGAGGTCTTACCCTGGAAGGATAAAGAGGTCTCGCCACCCAATGTTGAAAGGGGCTGGGGAGGACCTAGTGCCAAAGCAGAGGTAACTGCTCAGCCAGAAAAGGTCCTCTCTACCACCCGGAAGGCTAAAGGTTGTACAAAGCCCCCCTCCTCCACCCACAGCCACAGCAGCCTGGGAAGGAAGGGGGGACTCCGACAGAGCACTGTCGTCTCCAGATGATATTGTCCCCCAAACTGCCCAGCGTGGAAGCCCCCAGAGGGAGGGAAAGGTCTGAAAACTCTGGGCCTGACCCCACCCCTGGGAACCAGCACCAACCTCGTGGGGCCGAGGCGCAGCTAGTACTGAGGGCAACAGAGCTGAGCCCGTCAGGGACTCTGATGGTGTGAGAAAGGAAAATATGCCCAACACCGTTGGTCTGTCACAGGGAATGCTCTGATTCTGAAGGTCCAAACCCGGATGGGTCGGATGAGGAGAGAGAAGTCCTGCAGATGGACAGGATCTTCTTGGCAACAGAGCAGGGGATGGTAACAAGCCCACCTCGATTTGGGCCTTGAGAAAGCTCCTCATCATCCTCCCCATGTCCAAGGGGCGCAAACTACTGGAAGATTTAAAAGAAATGGAGGAATATCCCAACCTAGCTGAAGGGCTGCAGTCTCGGAAAGAAGACAAACTTGTGCACCTCGGATCCAAGCAACTGGACCTGGGACGGGGAAATATCAATAACCTGGGTGGATCTAAAGGTGCAGTTAGCACTGTAGATGGATCCAATGGGCAGGTCTGATCCGAAGACTGTGTGTCGAGTCAGATCCGAGGGCCTCACAGGCTCCGAAGTCTCAGATCCGACAGAAGGAGCTGGGGCTCTCAGAGCAGAACAGCTCAGATCTGAAGCCAAAGACGCTGGACTCTGCTCTGGGGAACTGCGATCCGAGAGCCTCGATTTTTTGGCAGAAGAATCTCTAGAGGAAGAAGACTTCCGCTTGGGATCAGAGAGAGGCTTAGAAGGAGAACCAGAGCACCCACTTTGGCAAGCCCCTTAAGCAAGAGCTTGTTCCTGCTTTCCAGGAGAGCCCTGGGGTTGAATCTGGTGCAAATGTCACATTCAACCCCCAGGTGAGGCTCTGCCAGACAAACACACTCCTCGTGCGAGTCGGAATGGAGCATTTTCCAACTGCACAAGGAGCATCCTTAAAAGCCAGAAGGCATTTCAGACATAACACACTCAGACAAACGCCCAACACACACACACTGCACAGAAGGGGAAGGGGTAGAGTCTGGCAAGAAAATTGCCTGCTGAAGGATGTAGCAGAGAGAGCTAAGAGGTACCCAAAGAAACCCGGGGGAAAAAGAGTGGGAACCCATAGGAGAATTATTT